>NW_028317892.1:5935000-6182500 GCF_062004578.1 Staurois parvus
ATGAAAAGTGGTTAAAGTACATGTTGAGAGTACTTCAGCTGAAATGAATGGAGCTCTACCGGCACATTTTACAGTATACACTGGGGTGTGTGAACAAGCCACCAAAATAAATTGTACTGCAGCTTGTCCTCCCACTTTATGGTATTGAGGAACTCGGAAAGGCGGTGCCCCTTTGTCTCCTAGCTGTTTATCTCTCTTTTTAGTTTAACAGTTTTTGGCAGTAAATGGAAGAAATCATTAGAAATATAAAATCTATTTCCGCTTAGTTTGATAGTTTTGGAAGAAAAACTAAAATACATTGAAATACACAGTCAGCTTTTTTAAACACCTGTTATGATCATATTTTGCCCCTTAAATAAAATCTGCAAATACAGAAAAATACTAGTTTATCCTAACAATCCAATGAATTCCTAACTTCCTGTAGTAAGCTGATGTACACTGCCTTTACTGCTCTAAAATCCCAAGCAGCATTATCAGCTCTGCTCAAGTTCTCCTCTGCTGGACTACAGAACACTTACCTCTTATGTAGATGATTACAGGAGAGCATATTCTGTAGTCAGGAAAGAACTCGGGTACGGTTGACAAATCTGCTGGGGGAATTTAATGCAGCAGAACCACTGTGTTGTCAGTTCAAACAAGCAACTAAAAGTTCACTGGATTTCTGACTTGATCGACAGGTATTCTTTTGAGCTTGTACCAGAAAGGTGTTGGACACTGGTGTGTATAAAGCAGTAGGTGTTCGCAGTAAGGTCTTAAGTGGTATAGAGAAAATGATTGTCCTTAGGAAGTTCTCTGTGGTGTGGTGGCCAAAGGTAAGGAAAGCACCAAAAGAAGAACATATAGGTGTTGACTTACTAAAACTGGAAAGTGCAACATTTGGTGCAGCTGTGCATGGTAGCCAATCAGCTTCTCACTTCAGCATGTTCAGTTAAGCTTTGGCAATAAAACCTGGAAGCTGATTGGTTTCTATGCAGAGTTGCACCAGATTTTGCATGCTTCAGATTTAGTAAAATAACCCCAATGGGGCATGTGCATGGTCTGCAGAAAGGTACTGTTTTTTTTTTAAATGTTACTCAGTTATACACTTTTAGTCTCGGTTCACACTACTGCTACCTGAAAGTAGCGTGACTTACAGTACGACTTTGCCAGGCAACTTGAGTACTACTTTGAAGGAACGCTGAAGCAACTCTAAAGCAAATCTTAAGCAACTTTGAATCAACTCTGAAGCAACAGGGAATGCCTGGGTAATCTTACTGTAATGTTATATTCAAATCACATCGATATACAGGTGAAACTCGAAAAAATTAGAATTTCGTGCAAAAGTTCATTTATTTCAGTAATGCAACGTAAAAGGTGAAACTAATATATGAGATAGACTCATTACATGCAAAGCAAGATAGTTCAAGCCATGATTTGTCATAATTGTGATGATTATGGCTTACAGCTCATGAAAACCCCAAATCCACAATCTCAGAAAATTAGAATATTACATGCAATCAATAAAACAAGGATTGTACATAGAACAATATCAGACCTCTGAAAAGTATAAGCATGCATATGTACTCAGTACTTGGTTTGGGCCCCTTTTGCAGCAATTACTGCCTCAATGGGGCGTGGCATGGAAGCTATCAGCCTGTGGCACTGCTGAGGTGTTATGGAAGACCAGGATGCTTCAATAGTGGCCTTCTGCTCTTCTGCATTGTTTGGTCTCATGTCTTTCATCTTTCTCTTGGCAATGCCCCATAGATTCTCTATGGGGTTCAGATCAGGCAAGTTTGCTGGCCAATCAAGCACAGTAATCCCATGGTCATTGAACCAAATTTTGGTGCTTTTGGCAGTGTGGGCAGGTACCAAGTCCTGCTGGAAAATGAAGTCAGCATCCCCATAAAGCTCGTCTGCAAAAGGAAGCATGAACTGCTCCAAAATCTCCTGGTAGACGGCTGCGTTGACCCTGGACTTAATGAAGCACAGTGGACCAACACCAGCAGATGACATGGCTCCCCATATCAACACAGACTGTGGAAACTTCACACTGGACTTCAAGCATCTTACAGAGTGTGCCTCTCCATTCTTCCTCCATACTCTGGGTCCTTGGTTTCCAAATGAGATGCAAAAGTTGCTCTCATCAGAAAAGAGGACTTTGGACCACTGAGCAACAGACCAGGTCTGTTTTACTTTAGCCCAGGTAAGATGTTTCTGACGTTTGTTGTTCAGGAGCGGCTTGACAAGAGGATTGCGACATTTGAAGCTCATGTCCAGGATCCGTCTGTGTGTGGTGGCTCTTGATGCACTGACTCCAGCATCAGTCCACTCCTTGTGAAAGTCCCCAACACTTTTGAATGGCCTTTTCCTGACAATCCTCTCCAGGCTGCGGTCATCCCTGCTGCTTGTGCACCTTTTTCTTCCACACTTTTCCCTTCCACATAACTTTCTATTAATGTGCTTTGATACAGCACTTTGAGAACATCCAACTTCTTTTGCAATTACTTTTTGAGGCTTTCCTTCCTTATAGAGGGTGTCAATGATGGTTTTCTGCACAACTGTCAGCTCAGCAGTCTTTCCCATGATTGTGATTCCTACTGAACCAGACTGAGAGACTATTTAAAAGCTCAGGAACCCTTTGCAGGTGTTATGGCTTAATTAGCTGATTAGAGTGGGACACTTTGAGCCTAGAATATTGCACCTTTTCACAATATTCTAATTTTCTGATGTTGTGGATTTGGGGTTTTCATGAGCTGTAAGCCATAATCATCACAATTATGACAAATCACGGCTCGAACGATCTTGCTTTGCATGTAATGAGTCTATCTCATATATTAGTTTCACCTTTTAAGTTGCATTACTGAATTAAATGAACTTTTGCAAGATATTCTAATTTTTTGAGTTTCACCTGTAGATGAGGAGTGCATTAAATCTATATTGCATTAAAATCTATAGGCACAAGTCGGGTAGAAGTCACCTTGAAGTAGTACAGGTACCTTTTCTAAAGTCTGAGCAACTTCAGTAGTGCTAATTAAGACAGCTCTCATTGACTAACATGGGATTTCACATGTCATGCGACTTGGGATCTCACAAGTCTGATCCCAAGTTGGTGCGGTGTGAACAGAGATTTAAAGGCCATTTTTAACAAAAATAAATCTAAATACCTAAAAACCCAAATGAAGTCACAGATAAATTTTCAAAGCACAAAGAGGGTTGATTTACTAAGGTTGGCCATACATTATACAATTTTCTTTAGAAAATTGCTTTAGATTTACCAAAAACTATATAATTTGAGGTCGAACCTAAACACTTTCAATTGTATCCAATTAAGCAGGTCCTTCCACAACATAGTTGAAGGTAAATCTAAAGGAAATTGGGCAGAAACTGAACAGAAAATTGTATAGTGTATAGCCAGCCTAAAACCAGAGTGCAGAATCTGGTGCAGCTGTGCAGCTGTTCTAACTTTAGCTTGTTTAATTAAGCTTTGACAAAAAAAACTGGAAGCTGATTGGTTTCTATGCAGAGCTGCTCCAGATTTTGCACTCTCCAGCTGTAGTAAATGACCACTAATGTCTTAATTAGCTCCACGTTTACATATAAATCTGGACGCTGATTGGTTTCTATTCAGAGCTACACCAGATTGTGTACTTTCCAGTTTTAGTAAATCAACCCCAAAGTCTTTAATTATTTTACAGCAGATCTGAAGTAATTCTTAAGCTGCAATCAATACTAAAAAACATGGAGTCAATCAGTAGATGGGTATTAATTCAATCTTTTATTCTCAATATCATCACCATTTGCAGAGCCCAGCTGAATAAGCTAAACGGTCTCACTCTCAACTAATACAAAAAACACAAATGTGGAAATACACACGTCATTTATAGGTGATACTGTAGGTTGATGGTATAAATCTATAGGTTAAAAACAAGAACACGTATATACATCAATGATTGCTTTTATAAAAAGCTGATTGCTTCCATTATATCAAGGTTGCTAAAAATAAATGGTAACTAAAGTGTTCCTATGTTTGAAGTCTAATCAAGCCAACCAAGTTTTCATTCTGCCCCCAGTACGACTCTAATGTTAGATTAGAAGGTAAAAATGGACATTTAAGAATACAAGTTATAGCACATTAAGAAATATGACTGACTTAATGATTTTCTATTTTAAATAAACAGTCATTTGATTTTTTAAAGTTTAGCATGTTATGAACAGAGCTGTATCATTTAAATTTGCTAGAGCAGATAATTACTGTTACTTAAAGGTGAAAATTAGTTCTAATTCTGTTATTATAAAAATCCAACCAGTAATAAACATGCCTGCAAACTGGTCTTATCTTGGCAGAAAGCATTTCATTTTCTGTTCATTTCCATCCAATTACTGTGTGCCATATTGCCTTCATAGAAAATCTGCATGTTACACTAAAATACTGCAACATATTGAACATTTAAAAGCACTTGTCAAGCTTATTATAAATGACACTAATCAAACTCAGAGAGTCAAATATTTACAAGAGGGATGAAGCCAAAAAGACTTTAATTTAGCTGTCAAGCCTATTTCTATAACTTGATAATGCTGTTAAAAAATCATCTACTTACAGAATGGTGCTGCTTGCTTGTATATCAGAAATGCATTTGCCGTTTTCAATTGACTATTTTATATAAACACAAGAACAAGAGGTTCAAGGGAGACTAGTCAGATGTATAGGAGAGGCATGGCTGACTAATTGGTGGGTGGCATGTTCTGTAGTCGTCTTTGAGTCACCATTTTATTATTCCACAAAAGTACAGATCTTAAGGCAACTCTTTTTTTCTATTAATACAACCTCCCATCTTTCACCAATATAATTACTGTTGTGCTACTGCATGCCCATGACAAACCATTATTCAGAGATATGACTGTACAAAACTTTTGTATTCTTCTGTATGGGGTTGTGTAGTCATAATTTGTGTGGTAAAATATCACCAGCTGTTACATTTCATACCTTAAAGCCTTGCTTCCATTCCATAAGGAACCTGAAACATCACATTTAAAGGAGAACTCCAGGAAGCAGCCACCTGACTTAAAATACTATATCTATCCAGCCACAAGCTTTTTCTTTCATTTTGAGTTGAGTGAGAAAGGGTTAGACTAATGTCATATTTTACTGCTATACAGGGGCTTTGTTAGAGAGATCTCCCCTTAGGCTCCTTTCACAACAATGCGTTTTTTAGTGCTTTTTGCAGAAACGCACTACAGTCCATTTAACATGGTTTCCTATGGAAAAATGCTCACATATATGCTTTTTTGCACTGCTGTGTTTTTGGAAATGGTCAGGGACTTTTTTAAAAGCAAAAAGAAGCATTTTTGCTACAATAGAGTTCAATGGAGAAGCTGCTGAAATGCATGGTAGTGTGTGTTTGCCACGTTTTGCATTTTTATCCTGCCCAGCAAAAAAAAAAAAATCCACTTTAACAAAAAAAAAAGCTGGACAAAATGCAAAATGCAGTAAAAACGCATCAAAAACACATGTATAAACACACAAAATAAACTGCAAAAAACACTGGAGAAAGCATCAAACACAAAATGCATATACGCGAACCAAGCCTTACTTCCCGTTCTGCTGACAACAGATTTTCCGGGCAGAAGCTGAGGATAAATCTCCAACAGTAAATCTGGGCAGGAGCTCTTACCCATCCCCACTCTGTCCAAAACTAATACAAATGTGAAGGGCTTGACAAAAATTTTAACAGAAAAAATATAGCAACCTTAATAATGGCATGCAATGCCAAACTGTGGTTTCTAAAGTGAGCAAAATCCTCTCTTGTATTAAAAGAGGTATAGACTCCAGAGAGAGAAATATCATATTACCCCTGTACAAATCATTAGTAAGACCTCATCTGGAATATGCAGTTCAGTTTTGGGCACCAATTCACAAAACGAACATTGGGGAACTGGAGAAAGTACAGAGAAGGGCAACCAAATTGATAGGAGATCAGCTATGAGGAAAGATTAGAGGAACTGAATTTATTCTCCCTTGAGAAGAGGAGATTAAGGGGGGATATGATCATCATGTATAAATACATCAGTGGTTCATATAGTGAACTCGGTGTAGAGCTATTCACCCTGAGGTCATCACAGAGGACAAGGGGGCACTCTTTACGTCTGGAGGAAAAGAAATTTAATCTCCAAACATGGAAACGTTTCTTCACAGTAAGAGCTCAGAGAATGTGGAATAGACTCCCTCAAGAGTTGGTTCTGGCCAGCTCAGTGGATTGCTTTAAAAAGAGGCCTGGATTGTTTCTTAGATACACAGAATATAACTGGATACTAACATTTATAGGTAAAGCTGATACAGGGAATATCTGCCTCTCATGGGATCAGGAAGGATTTTTTTCCCTCCAGGAGCAAATTGGATCATGCTTTGCTGGGTTTTTTTCCTTTCTCTGGATCAACTGTGGGTATAGGATTTTAACTTTTTTTTTTCTATGGTTGAACTGGATGGACTTTTGTCTTTTTTCAGCCAGACTAACTATGTAACTCTCTGTGTGCAAATACATAGCTTTAAGGCTCCATGTACACTGCAGCTGATAAACTCACGTTTAGGAGCTTTTCTGCATTTTTTTCAGCAGCCCCTCAACTCTCCCTAATGTTTTCCTATGTGTCCATGTACACTATGTCATTTACAGTTGTTTACAGGCAGTTTTTATTTTTGAACACATCAAACTTGCATTCAGGAGTAGATTTTATTAGAGTTTCAAACGCCAAACCGCATTTGTAAGCGTTTGCATTTGGAAATTTTTTTAACTCTTCCATTTCCAGATGTTGTCCAGAGCCTTTTTCATCATGAAAAATGCATGCAAAGTGTTTTCCCGGTACTCATATGGACCTGGTACACCATACGTTGAGGTTTCGCATGAAAGAAAATATGTTAGACACTGCTGCAATAATTTCTGCACAGAAATGAGCTGGAACACATCCAAACACCACAAATCAAAAGACAGCTAATCTCAACAAATACTGCTCTCTCTGCTTCTGCTCTCTCCATTTATTTCAAAATGTCTGAACTAGTTAATTTTTTTACTGTCTTTCAGTGCATTCTGGGCATTTTGGAAGGTCTCCTGAGGTTATCTTTAAAAAAACACTTCTAAACGCAAACACTCATAAACGCGCATAAACGCACATAACCGAGGTATGCAAATGCGGCTAAACAGACTTTTTTTAACCTACGTTTTCCAGCAGTCAGTCTCCAATGTTCAGAAGTGTGCTGTGTACATGGAGCCTAAGAGTCCCTGACAATATAAACTCAAAATCCAGTATGTTTGTATCACTTCCTTTTTCCTGTGCACCACACTGTGGGCATCTGAGTGCTCTTTTACACTTGCAGCTGAAGGGGTGGTAAAAATTGGTAGTTGAGGAACCTTTTTACTGCCTTCCAACAGCCCCTTAAGCTGCAAAGGCAGCCAGATGGGGTTGAAATTTGCTTATAGGATAAGTTCACCTTTTGCTAAAAAAATAATAAATGCACATTTTTGTTGCAGGTACAAAATGTGCAATCATTATTTTTTGTTGCAGGAGCCTGTGAACCATTGCACCAGCGATCAGCAGGTCTCCTGCAGGTCTGTCAGTATGTCTGCTTGCCCATACGGGATGTATACCCGTGTAAGCAGAAGAGTCAATGAACAGGAAGACAGGAAGAATCAATTAACTACCACGGCGCTCCACAGCCCTGTGGTAGTTTATTGAGAACTACAAGGCGACAGCTGCTAAGGTTGTTGGGATTTGTATTTTTTCATTCACAGAGGACTATGAATGAGTGATGCGGCATGGCAGGCGGAGCCCTACTTGGCTGCGTTTTTTTAAAATTTTGACAGCTAGCGATAGAAGATTCCCTCGCTAGTTGTCAAAGCAGGGCAGTGGAGAGAAGTAGGGGCTGCTCTATTCATAACATGTTACACCCTGATTATGAGTGTAACATGTTATGAAAGGTGAACTCATCCTTTAAGTTGAGTAGTTCCCTGTATACTAACTGAGGTCAGTACTATGTTTTGGGTTATTTTCTGTCGCAGTGCCCCATATGTTATTTAGCTTGTATGTACAACTATGAGGCTCATACTCATTATTCAGACCATCTATTTATTTATCCAATTTCCCCTTACATTCTAATTTAATATTTTCTGTTGGAGTGCCCCCCCCCCCTTTTTTTTAACAGCTTCTCATTTGGAGTCCTTTTTTAATTCCAGAAACCCTTCTGAGCAGAGTCTCATGTTTTAATTCAATTTCTGTGTCAGAATACTTTCTTAGGACAATTTGTTTGCAAGTGAAATTATAGGCTATGTATGTGTTTATTTATTAATTTAAAGTAATATTAAAGACAAATATAAAAAAATAACCAAAGTCATACTTACCTGTTTTGTGCAATGGTTTTGCACCGAGCAGTCCTGACCTCCTCTTCTCAGGTTCCCTGGTGATGCTCCAGACCCCTCCCTCCTGCCACTTGCCCCCAGAGCAAGCAGGTTGCTATGGGGGCACCCAAGCAGGCTTGCTCTTGAGCTGCTGCTCTGCATGTCCATTCATGCACAGAGCCGTGTCTCAGCCCTGCCGCTCTCTCTCCTTATTTGCTCACTGGCTGTGATTGACAGCAGTGGGAGCCAATGGCTCCCACTGCTGTGTCAGCTAATGAGCAGAGAGAGTGTCCGGAGAGCCTGTGTGCTCCCAGTTTTCAGTGTCCACAGCCTTGCACACAGAGCCTTGGGAAGCACGAATGGAAGAGACAGCAGTGTTTTACTGAAGGTATGCCTGTGATTACCTTACTGAGTGAGTTGTCCTTTAAAAAAGTGGATGTTATTAGTGCTACACTTAACCGGCGCCCCTATCTTCTTTCTTCTTTTTTTTGCTCAGCGGTAATTGCTTACCTCACAGCTGCGGCAAGGTTTACACCCCCTGTCGTGTTTAGTGGACAGTTCCCATTCAAGTGAATTGGGCCAGCTGTAACTGCCCTGTAACTGTGTGAAATGCATGAAGTTGTTGCACGCTGGTTTGGGCTTTATAGGGTAAAATAGGAGGTGCTAATGTGACATATCTCACCACCTGTCAAATGTCATCTGCTGCAAGTTTATATTTGAGTCATCCAAAACAGATGAAGCCTGGCATCCTTTGTTTGCCCACAAACTTTAATCTTTTATTTGTCACAAAGTGGTGGAATGGTGAAAGTATATGATGTGCAACAGTAATTAGTAAACAATTACGCTCTCAAAGTGCTGGATCTCCAATAGCTTCTTTCCTCTTCACTATGAGAAACCATTGTTTGCCAGGGAACCAATATGCATATTGAGGTACAAACAATTTTTCCTAAAGGCCTATAAAATAATTGTAATTGTACCTTAATATACAATACTTGAGTATACATCAGTTTCCTAGCATTCTGGCAAATTAATATATTGGTCTCATTACTTACATTCTAAACATAAGAAGAGTTAGGTAAAATGCAGCAAGCAGGGTCATCACTTCATTATTGTTACAGTAAGGCTCCATGTACACTGCAGCTGATAAACTCATGTTTAGGAGCTTTTTCTGCATTTTTTTCAGCAGCCCCTGAACTCTCCCTAATGTTTTCCTATGTGTCCATGTACGTTATGTCGTTTACAGTCGTTTACAGGCAGTTGAGTTTACAGTCGTTTTCTTTTTACGCACCAAACTTGCATTCAGGAGTAGATTTTATCAGCATTTCAAACGCCAAACGCTTGTAAACATGGCTAAATGTGGCTAACTGCGTTTATAAGCATTTGCGTTTGGAAAAATTTTTTAACTCTTCCATTTCCAGATGCTGTCCAGAGCCTTTTTTCATCATGAAAAATGCATGCAAAGCATTTTACCAGTACTCAAATGGACCTGGTACACCACGCTTTGAGGTTTCGCATGAAAGAAAATATGTTAGACACTGCTGCAATAATTTCTGCACAGAAATGAGCTGGAACACATCCAAACACCACAAAACAAAATAAAAAGACAACAAATCTCAACAAATACTGCTCTCTCTGCTTCTGCTCTCTCTAATTCTCTCAAAATGTCTGAAATAGTTAATTTTTTACTGTTTTTCAGTGCATTTTGGGCATTTTGGAAGGTCTCCTGAGGTTATCTTTAAAAAAACGCTTCTAAATGCAAACGCTCATAAACGTGGCATCCAAACACGACTAAACAGATGTTTTTTAACCTACGTTTTCCAGCAGTCAGTTTCCATCATTCAGAAGTGTTTTCCAAACGTCCCATGAACATGAAGCCTAACACAGTGGGCATAATAAACCATTGATAGTGCAGCATTAAAATAGCAAAGTGTGCAAAATGTATACTAGTGTGCCAAATAAATAATGAATCGCAATGCCTGTTCCTATGGAATGCGACATATGCTTCTGAAATGACAAAATAGAGAAACAATATCAGGTGTACACTATACCCATGTACCAAACCCACTGATATAAAACTTCACTTTTATCCTTGTTTAAAACTAATGATATAGAAAATATAAATTAATAAAGGGAATGAATTCATAATGATTAGAGATGAGCGAATCGAAGTAGGCGAAGTGGAATTCGAGTCGAATATTGGAAAATATTCGCCGAATCCGAAAAATAGCCTACTTCGGACGCGCGAATCGAAATTTTTCCTAAAATGGCGGCGGACATGTGCGGCGACGGAGCGGGGATGTCTGGGAAGGCGCGCAGACAAGGCGCGCTGACCCATAATGCATTCCTTAATGACATGTGATCGCATTAGCCAATCAGCAGCCAGCCAGCCAGCACTGTGTAATGGTCGAGCTATAAATAGCGGCCATTTTAGAATTCTTCATTTGCCTCCAGTCATTCAAGAGAGGCAGACCGCTCTGTATTAGGGACAGAGTTAGGGCCACAGAAACGTTACTTGGGGACAGAGAAACGTTACTTAGGGACAGAGAAGCATTACTCAGGGACACAGAATTGTTAATGAGGGCCACAGAATCGTTACTTAGGGCCAAAGAAACGCTAGTTAGGGCCACAGAATTGTTACTCAGGGACAGACAGAATTGTTACTGAGTGCCAGAGAATTGTTACTTAGGGCCACAGAAACGTTAGTTAGGGCCACAGAATTGTTACTCAGGGACAGACACAGAATTGTTACTGAGGGCCACAGAACTGTTACTTAGGGCCACAGAAACGTTATTAGGGCCACAGAATTGTTACTCAGGGACAGACAGAATTGTTACTGAGTGCCAGAGAATTGTTACTTAGGGCCACAGAAACGTTAGTTAGGGCCACAGAATTGTTACTCAGGGACAGACACAGAATTGTTACTGAGGGCCACAGAACTGTTACTTAGGGCCACAGAAACGTTAGTTAGGGCCACAGAATTGTTACTCAGGGACAGACACAGAATTGTTACTGAGGGCCACAGAACTGTTACTTAGGGCCACAGAAACGTTAGTTAGGGCCACAGAATTGTTACTCAGGGACAGACACAGAATTGTTACTGAGGGCCACAGAATTGTTACTTAGGGCCACAGAAACGTTACTCAGGGACACAGAATTGTTACTGAGGGCCACAGAACTGTTACTTAGGGCCACAGAAACGTTAGTTAGGGCCACAGAATTGTTACTCAGGGACAGACAGAATTGTTACTGAGTGCCAGAGAATTGTTACTTAGGGCCACAGAAACGTTAGTTAGGGCCACAGAATTGTTACTCAGGGACAGACACAGAATTGTTACTGAGGGCCACAGAACTGTTACTTAGGGCTACAGAAACGTTAGTTAGGGCCACAGAATTGTTACTCAGGGACAGACACAGAATTGTTACTGAGGGCCACAGAATTGTTACTTAGGGCCACAGAAACGTTACTCAGGGACACAGAATTGTTACTGAGGGCCACAGAACTGTTACTTAGGGCCACAGAAACGTTAGTTAGGGCCACAGAATTGTTACTCAGGGACAGACACAGAATTGTTACTGAGGGCCACAGAATTGTTACTTAGGGCCACAGAAACGTTACTCAGGGACACAGAATTGTTACTGAGGGCCACAGAACCGTTACTTAGGGCCACAGAATTGTTACTCAGGGACAGACACAGAATTGTTACTCAGAGACACAGAATTGTTACTGAGGGCCACAGAACCATTACTTAGGGCCACAAAAACGTTACTCAGGGACACAGAATTGTTACTGAGGGCCACATAACCGTTACTTAGGGCCACATAATTGTTACTCAGGGACAGACACAGAATTGTTACTGAGGGACACAGAATTGTTACTGAGGGCCACAACCGTTACTTAGGGCCACAGAATTGTTACTCAGGGACACAGAATTGTTACTGAGGGCCACAGAACCGTTACTTAGGGCCACAGAATTGTTACTCAGGGACACAGAATTGTTACTGAGGGCCACAGAACTGTTACTTAGGGCCACAGAATTGTTACTCGGACAGACACAGAATTGTTACTCAGGGACACATAATTGTTACTGAGGGCCACAGAACCGTTACTTAGGGCCACAGAAACGTTACTCAGGGACACAGAATTGTTACTGAGGGCCACATAACCGTTACTTAGGGCCACATAATTGTTACTCAGGGACAGACACAGAATTGTTACTGAGGGACACAGAATTGTTACTGAGGGACACAGAATTGTTACTTAGGGCCACAGAATTGTTACTCAGGGACACAGAATTGTTACTGAGGGCCACAGAACCGTTACTTAGGGCCACAGAATTGTTACTCAGGGACACAGAATTGTTACTGAGGGCCACAGAACCGTTACTTAGGGCCACAGAATTGTTACTCAGGGACAGACACAGAATTGTTACTGAGGGACACAGAATTGTTACTGAGGGCCACAGAACCGTTACTTAGGGCCACAGAAACGTTAATCAGGGACACAGAATTGTTACTGAGGGCCACAGAACCGTTACTTAGGGCCACATAAAAGTTAATCAGGGACACAGAATTGTTACTGAGGGCCACAGAACCGTTACTTAGGGCCACAGAAACGTTACTCAGGGACACAGAATTGTTACTGAGGGCCACATAACCGTTACTTAGGGCCACATAATTGTTACTCAGGGACAGACACAGAATTGTTACTGAGGGACACAGAATTGTTACTGAGGGCCACAACCGTTACTTAGGGCCACAGAATTGTTACTCAGGGACACAGAATTGTTACTGAGGGCCACAGAACCGTTACTTAGGGCCACAGAATTGTTACTCAGGGACAGACACAGAATTGTTACTGAGGGACACAGAATTGTTACTGAGGGCCACAGAACCGTTACTTAGGGCCACAGAAACGTTAATCAGGGACACAGAATTGTTACTGAGGGCCACAGAACCGTTACTAAAGGCCACATAAAAGTTAATCAGGGACACAGAATTGTTACTGAGGGCCACAGAACCGTTACTTAGGGCCACAGAATTGTTACTCAGGGACAGACACAGAATTGTTTCTTGAGGGACACAGAATTGTTACTGAGGGCCACAGAACCGTTACTTAGGGCCACAGAAACGTTAATCAGGGACACAGAATTGTTACTGAGGGCCACAGAACCGTTACTTAGGGCCACGTAAACATCAATCAGGGACAGACACAGAATTGTTACTGAGGGACACAGAATTGTTACTGAGGGCCACAGAACCGTTACTTAGGGCCACAGAATTGTTACTCAGGGACACAGAATTGTTACTGAGGGCCACAGAACTGTTACTTAGGGCCACAGAATTGTTACTCGGACAGACACAGAGTTGTTACTCAGGGACACAGAATTGTTACTGAGGGCCACAGAACCGTTACTTAGGGCCACATAAACGTTAATCAGGGACACAGAATTGTTACTGAGGGCCACAGAACCGTTACTTAGGGCCACAGAATTGTTACTCACGGACAGACACAGAATTGTTTCTTGAGGGACAGAATTGTTACTGAGGGCCACAGAACCGTTACTTAGGGCCACAGAAACGTTAATCAGGGACACAGAATTGTTACTGAGGGCCACAGAACCGTTACTTAGGGCCATGTAAACGTTAATCAGGGACAGACACAGAATTGTTACTGAGGGACACAGAATTGTTACTGAGGGACACAGAATTGTTACTGAGGGCCACAGAACCGTTACTTAGGGCCACAGAATTGTTACTCAGGGACAGACACAGAATTGTTACTGAGGGACACAGAATTGTTACTGAGGGCCACAGAACCGTTACTTAGGGCCACAGAGTTGTTACTCAGGGACACAGAATTGTTACTGAGGGCCACAGAACTGTTACTGAGGGCCACAGAATTGTTACTCGGACAGACACAGAATTGTTACTCAGGGACACAGAATTGTTACTGAGGGACACAGAACCGTTACTTAGGGCCACAGAATTGTTACTCAGGGACACAGAATTGTTACTGAGGGCCACAGAACTGATACTTAGGGCCACAGAATTGTTACTCAGGGACACAGAATTGTTACTGAGGGCCACAGAACTGTTACTTAGGGCCACAGAATTGTTACTCGGACAGACACAGAATTGTTACTCAGGGACACAGAATTGTTACTGAGGGCCACAGAACCGTTACTTAGGGCCACATAAACGTTAATCAGGGACACAGAATTGTTACTGAGGGCCACAGAACCGTTACTTAGGGCCACATAATTGTTACTCAGGGACAGACACAGAATTGTTACTGAGGGACACAGAATTGTTACTGAGGGCCACAGAACCGTTACTTAGGGCCACAGAATTGTTACTCAGGGACAGACACAGAATTGTTACTCAGGGACACAGAATTGTTACTCAGGGACACAGAATCGTTGAATTAAAGAGTATGTCAGACAACATGCAGAGGAGTGGCAGAGGAGGCAATGTTTTAGGAGCGAGCAGACGTGGCAGCAGAGGAAGGGGTCGAGGCAGCAGTATTCGCAGCCAGAGGCCAGTGCTCCCGGTGTCATCCAGCGGTCGTGTCTCCACCGACAACCCTGCCGTCATCGATTGGTTGGCTCGGTCGTCTTCCTCTTCCCCGGTCACCTCTGACACCTACAGCCAACGGTCGGTGGGTACGTCAGACACAACCGTTAGTTGGCATGGCCCGGGACCAAGCCCACTGAAATCACGTGTCCTCTACCTGCCCCTGTCCTTTGGTGTTCCCTCACCAAGCGAAGTATCGCATGCTGTGGGCTCAGCCCCACTGTACAGTGAGGAAGAGCTAACAGAGGGCGGTCAGGAACGGGGGGAGACATCCGCCTTTTCAGCAGCCAGGCGAAGAAGTAGTGGCGAGGAGAGTGGCTCGGTAGCCGGTCTAGAGACAGGTCTGTCTCCTGACCCAGACGCAGCCGAGGGGGCTAGTAGTGAGGCGGAGACCCTACTTGATGATGAGGAGGTTGATCGCACTTGGCAGCCTCGTCGTCATCAGGCAATTTCTTCCGCATCATCAGGAGAAGAGGGTGGCAGCTTGGCAGCGAGCGAAACAGTCGGTGGGTTGCCCAGGAGGCAGCAGGGTCGCAGCAGTGTCAGTGGAGCCAAACGGCCACGGAGTAGAGCACCAGCTCCACTGCAGCCTACCACCACGGCCAGTAGTGGTGCCGGTGTGCACGGAGGAAGCAGCAGTCAGCCAGTGAGGAGTATCGGGGGCAAAGTTTCCTACTCGGCGGTGTGGCAATTTTTCGTCAAGCCGCCCGAGGAAGTAAACGTAGCCGTATGTCGACTATGTGGCCAGAAAGTCAAGCGTGGCCAGGGGGCCCATGTTGGGACTACAGCGTTGCGTCAGCATATGCAGCGTCGCCATTTGGTGGCCTGGGAAAACCGTGATAAAGATACGGAGGTTCTGCCCGCCCCAGCCCCCGCTCCATCACCCGCTCCGTTACTTGCTCCGTCACCCGACGTCAATCGCCCTCCATCAGTCAGTCAAGGCTCCAACACCTCTGCTGAGGGGAATTGTCGCTCGTTGGCATCTTCCGCTCGTTCAGATGCTCCTTCTCCTGCTACTCCTCTTCACGGATTCCGTCAGCAGTCTTTCTTGGAATCCGTTTCCAAGAGACAACAGTTTGCGAGCACGCACCCGACGGTGCAAAAGCTGAACGTCCTCCTGTCCAAGTTGCTGGTGCTGCAGTCCCTCCCTTTCCAAGTGGTGGACTCAGCACCTTTCCGAGAAATGATGGCTTGTGCCGCGCCGCGGTGGAGAGTGCCAAGCCGTCATTTCTTCGCCAAAAAGGCAGTGCCAGCCCTGCATTCACATGTAGAAGAGATGGTGGGCCAGTCTTTGAGCATGTCGGTCTCTGCCAAAGTGCACGGCAGCGCCGACGTGTGGAGCTGTAACTACGGTCAGGGACAGTACATGTCATTTACGGCCCACTGGGTGAACGTGGTGCCGTCACAGCCGCACCAGCAACTTGGACAGGTCACGCCGCTTTTGCCTCCACGTTTGCACGTCCTTGGTCCGGCAAAGATGTCCGCCTCTACCACCTCTTCTTCCGCCGTGTCCTCAGCCGCCACCCCCGTGCCAAGTCCCATTACCCGACCGGCATATCACATGTGCAGGGCGCAACGGTGTCACGCTGTGCTGCACCTGGTATGCCTTGGCGAACGTAGTCACACAGGGGAGGAACTTCTCAGTGTAATGAACAGAGAAATCGACAGATGGCTGTCTCCGCGCAAACTCAAAATCGGAACCATGTTGACCGACAACGGAAAGAACATGGTGTCTGCTCTGCGTCAAGGAAGGTTGTGCCATGCGCCATGCATGGCTCACGTGTTCAATCTGGTTGTCAAGCGGTTCCTAAAATCCACCATCCCACTGCAAGACATCCTTAAAATGTCACGTAAACTTTGCATGCATTTCAGCCATTCCTACACCGCAAAGCACACCATCCTTGAGCTGCAGCGGCAGAACGGAATTGCACAGCATCGCCTGATCTGCGACGTTGCAACAAGGTGGAATTCAACCCTACACATGTTAGACCGCCTTTACGAACAGCGAAAGGCCATCACCGATTTCCTGATGTTACAAGCGGATAAAGGTACTCCCCTGTGTAACTTTGATGTCAGCCATTGGCAGCTCATGCGTGACACCTGCCGCTTGCTCAGGCCCTTTGAGGAGGCCACGCTATTCGTGAGTCGGCAGGACTATGGGATGAACGACGTCATTCCTCTGTTGCACGTCCTGGAACAAATGCTGTTAACAATGGCTGGTCAGGGTGCGGTAGACGTGGCGCACAGATGTCAACGCCACATGACCCCTGTGGGGGCAGGACAGGAAGAAGAGGAGGAGGTAGAGGAGGACATTTGTGCTCAGGAATTATTGAGTGAAATGGGTGGTTTTTCCACTCAGCGGACAGGAGTGGAGGAGCAGGAGCATCTGGTAGAGGAGGAGGAGGAGGAGACAGAGGACCCAGATGCACCGTGGCAGTATGCTGTGGAGATGGAGGCAGGGAGTCCCTCGCATTCCTTGGCACAAATGGCCCATAGCATGCTCGGTTGCTTGCGTAGCGACAGCCGAATAATAACCATCAGACAGAGGGATGACTTTTGGCTGTCCACCTTGTTGGACCCTCGCTACCGTTCAAAAATGGTGGCCTTTTTCACACCTGCTGAGAGGGAGGCCAAAATAACGTACTATAAAAACCACCTATGTAGTCAGTTGGTCTCTGCCTTTGTGCACCAACGTCCATCCTCAGACACTGTGGGCCCTGTGCGCTCGCGTTCCGCTGCCATGGCAGCAAAGGAGGGGTGGGGTGGTAGGAGCAGTGGCAGCTCCACCAGCAGCGGCTGCCTCAGTCTGCAGTCGATGATGAGTAGCTTTCTTCACCAGCGCAGTGAGGAAACTACTAACCAGCCGCAGCAGCAGCAGCATCAGGTGGACCTGGAGCAGGACCTCAAACAACAGGCTTGGGCCTACTTGGACAGCACCCTGCCAACCGAGGTAGACAATCCCCTTGACTACTGGGCAACGAAACTTGACCTTTGGCCCCAACTAGCTGAATTTGCCCTTGAAAGGCTGTCATGCCCGGCCAGTAGCGTGGCATCGGAGCGCGTGTTTAGTGCGGCAGGAGGTATTGTAACTCCGCGGAGGACACGACTGTCCACCCAAAGTGTGGAGAGACTCACGTTTGTGAAAATGAATCAGGCGTGGATTAGTCTGGATTTCAAACCACCAGTTCCTGACACAACTGACTAAATCCGCCATGAATCATGCCTCAAACATGTGCCACATTCAGGTCTCCTCACACACTGCTGGTGTGTTCCATTTTTTGTCATAGGGTGCTGGCAGATTACGGGCCTCCCATAGCTGCTGCCAGGCCCCTAATCTGCCATGGGCCCCTATACCGCCTCCTCATTCTGCTGCCAGGTCCACAGTCTCTTATGCCATGTGCCACTTTCAGGTCTCCTCACACTGCTGGTGTGTTGAATTTTTTGACATAGGGTGCTGGCAGATTACGGGCCTCCTATAGCTGCTGCCAGGCCCCTAATCTGCCATGGGCCCCTATACCGCCTCCTCATGCTGCTGCCAGGTCCAGAGTCTCTCATGGGTCCCTGTACGGCCTCCCATTGCTGCTGTCTCCATCGCCACACTCTGCCATGTGCCACTTTCAGGTCTCCTCACACTGCTGGTGTGTTCAATTTTTTGACATAGGGTGCTGGCAGATTACGGGCCTCCTATAGCTGCTGCCAGGCCCCTAATCTGCCATGGGCCCCTATACCGCCTCCTCATGCTGCTGCCAGGTCCAGAGTCTCTCATGGGTCCCTGTACGGCCTCCCATTGCTGCTGTCTCCATCGCCACACTCTGCCATGTGCCACTTTCAGGTCTCCTCACACACTGCTGGTGTGTTGAATTTTTTGACATAGGGTCCTGGCAGATTACGGGCCTCCCATAGCTGCTTCCAGGCCCCTAATCTGCCATGGGCCCCTATATACCGCCTCCTCATGCTGCTGCCAGGTCCAGAGTCTCTCATGGGTCCCTGTATGGCCTCCCATTGCTGCTGTCTCCATCGCCACACTCTGCCATGTGCCACATTCAGGTCTCTTCACACTGCTGGTGTGTTGAATTTTTTGACATAGGGTGCTGGCAGATTACGGGCCTCCCATAGCTGCTGCCAGGCCCCTAATCTGCCATGGGCCCCTGTACCGCCTCCTCATGCTGCTGCCAGGTCCAGAGTGTCTCATGCCATGTGCCACTTTCAGGTCTCCTCACACACTGCTGGTGTGTTGAATTTTTTGACATAGGGTGCTGGCAGATTACCGGCCTCCCATAGCTGCTGCCAGGCCACTAATCTGCCATGGGCCCCTGTACCGCCTCCTCATGCTGCTGCCAGGTCCACAGTGTCTCATGCCATGTGCCACTTTCAGGTCTCCTCACACTGCTGGTGTGTTGAATTTTTTGACATAGGGTGCTGGCAGATTACGGGCCTCCTATGGCTGCTGCCAGGCCCCTAATCTGCCATGGGCCCCTATACCGCCTCCTCATGCTGCTGCCAGGTCCAGAGTCTCTCATGGGTCCCTGTACGGCCTCCCATTGCTGCTGTCTCCATCGCCACACTCTGCCATGTGCCACTTTCAGGTCTCCTCACACTGCTGGTGTGTTCAATTTTTTGACATAGGGTGCTGGCAGATTACGGGCCTCCTATAGCTGCTGCCAGGCCCCTAATCTGCCATGGGCCCCTATACCGCCTCCTCATGCTGCTGCCAGGTCCAGAGTCTCTCATGGGTCCCTGTACGGCCTCCCATTGCTGCTGTCTCCATCGCCACACTCTGCCATGTGCCACTTTCAGGTCTCCTCACACACTGCTGGTGTTTTGAATTTTTTTACATAGGGTCCTGGCAGATTACGGGCCTCCCATAGCTGCTGCCAGGCCCCTAATCTGCCATGGGCCCCTATATACCGCCTCCTCATGCTGCTGCCAAGTCCAGAGTCTCTCATGGGTCCCTGTACGGCCTCCCATTGCTGCTGTCTCCATCGCCACACTCTGCCATGTGCCACATTCAGGTCTCTTCACACTGCTGGTGTGTTGAATTTTTTGACATAGGGTGCTGGCAGATTACCGGCCTCCCATAGCTGCTGCCAGGCCCCTAATCTGCCATAGGCCCCTATATACCGCCTCCTCATGCTGCTGCCAGGTCCAGAGTCTCTCATGGGTCCCTGTACGGCCTCCCATTGCTGCTGTCTCCATCGCCACACTCTGCCATGTGCCACTTTCAGGTCTCCTCACACACTGCTGGTGTGTTGAATTTTTTGACATAGGGTGCTGGCAGATTACGGGCCTCCTATAGCTGCTGCCAGGCCCCTAATCTGCCATAGGCCCCTATATACCGCCTCCTCATGCTGCTGCCAGGTCCAGAGTCTCTCATGGGTCCCTGTACGGCCTCCCATTGCTGCTGTCTCCATCGCCACACTCTGCCATGTGCCACATTCAGGTCTCTTCACACTGCTGGTGTGTTGAATTTTTTGACATAGGGTGCTGGCAGATTACGGGCCTCCCATAGCTGCTGCCAGGCCCCTAATCTGCCATGGGCCCCTGTACCGCCTCCTCATGCTGCTGCCAGGTCCACAGTGTCTCATGCCATGTGCCACTTTCAGGTCTCTTCACACTGCTGGTGTGTTGAATTTTTTGACATAGGGTGCTGGCAGATTACGGGCCTCCTATAGCTTCTGCCAGGCCCCTAATCTGCCATGGGCCCCTATACCGCCTCCTCATGCTGCTGCCAGGTCCAGAGTCTCTCATGGGTCCCTGTACGGCCTCCCATTGCTGCTGTCTCCATCGCCACACTCTGCCATGTGCCACTTTCAGGTCTCCTCACACACTGCTGGTGTGTTGAATTTTTTGACATAGGGTGCTGGCAGATTACGGGCCTCCCATAGCTGCTGCTAGGCCCCTAATCTGCCATGGGCCCCTGTACCGCCTCCTCATGCTGCTGCCAGGTCCACAGTGTCTCATGCCATGTGCCACTTTCAGGTCTCCTCACACTGCTGGTGTGTTGAATTTTTTGACATAGGGTGCTGGCAGATTACGGGCCTGCTATAGCTTCTACCAGGCCCCTAATCTGCCATGGGCCCCTATACCGCCTCCTCATGCTGCTGCCAGGTCCAGAGTCTCTCATGGGTCCCTGTACGGCCTCCCATTGCTGCTGTCTCCATCGCCACACTCTGCCATGTGCCACTTTCAGGTCTCCTCACACTGCTGGTGTGTTGAATTTTTTGACATAGGGTGCTGGCAGATTACGGGCCTCCTATAGCTGCTGCCAGGCCCCTAATCTGCCATGGGCCCCTATACCGCCTCCTCATGCTGCTGCCAGGTCCAGAGTCTCTCATGGGTCCCTGTATGGCCTCCCATTGCTGCTGTCTCCATCGCCACACTCTGCCATGTGCCACTTTCAGGTCTCCTCACACACTGCTGGTGTGTTGAATTTTTTGACATAGGGTGCTGGCAGATTACGGGCCTCCTATAGCTGCTGCCAGGCCCCTAATTTGACATAGGCCCCTATATACCGCCTCCTCATGCTGCTGCCAGGTCCAGAGTCTCTCATGGATCCCTGTACGGCCTCCCATTGCTGCTGTCTCCATCGCCACACTCTGCCATGTGCCACATTCAGGTCTCTTCACACTGCTGGTGTGTTGAATTTTTTGACATAGGGTGCTGGCAGATTACGGGCCTCCCATAGCTGCTGCCAGGCCCCTAATCTGCCATGGGCCCCTGTACCGCCTCCTCATGCTGCTGCCAGGTCCACAGTGTCTCATGCCATGTGCCACTTTCAGGTCTCCTCACACTGCTGGTGTGTTGAATTTTTTGACATAGGGTGCTGGCAGATTACGGGCCTCCCATAGCTGCTGCCAGGCCCCTAATCTGCCATGGGCCCCTGTACCGCCTCCTCATGCTGCTGCCAGGTCCACAGTGTCTCATGCCATGTGCCACTTTCAGGTCTCTTCACACTGCTGGTGTGTTGAATTTTTTGACATAGGGTGCTGGCAGATTACGGGCCTCCTATAGCTGCTGCCAGGCCCCTAATCTGCCATGGGCCCCTATACCGCCTCCTCATGCTGCTGCCAGGTCCAGAGTCTCTCATGGGTCCCTGTACGGCCTCCCATTGCTGCTGTCTCCATCGCCACACTCTGCCATGTGCCACTTTCAGGTCTCCTCACACACTGCTGGTGTGTTGAATTTTTTGACATAGGGTGCTGGCAGATTACGGGCCTCCCATAGCTGCTGCTAGGCCCCTAATCTGCCATGGGCCCCTGTACCGCCTCCTCATGCTGCTGCCAGGTCCACAGTGTCTCATGCCATGTGCCACTTTGAGGTCTCCTCACACTGCTGGTGTGTTGAATTTTTTGACATAGGGTGCTGGCAGATTACGGGCCTGCTATAGCTTCTACCAGGCCCCTAATCTGCCATGGGCCCCTATACCGCCTCCTCATGCTGCTGCCAGGTCCAGAGTCTCTCATGGGTCCCTGTACGGCCTCCCATTGCTGCTGTCTCCATCGCCACACTCTGCCATGTGCCACTTTCAGGTCTCCTCACACTGCTGGTGTGTTGAATTTTTTGACATAGGGTGCTGGCAGATTACGGGCCTCCTATAGCTGCTGCCAGGCCCCTAATCTGCCATGGGCCCCTATACCGCCTCCTCATGCTGCTGCCAGGTCCAGAGTCTCTCATGGGTCCCTGTATGGCCTCCCATTGCTGCTGTCTCCATCGCCACACTCTGCCATGTGCCACTTTCAGGTCTCCTCACACACTGCTGGTGTGTTGAATTTTTTGACATAGGGTGCTGGCAGATTACGGGCCTCCTATAGCTGCTGCCAGGCCCCTAATTTGACATAGGCCCCTATATACCGCCTCCTCATGCTGCTGCCAGGTCCAGAGTCTCTCATGGGTCCCTGTACGGCCTCCCATTGCTGCTGTCTCCATCGCCACACTCTGCCATGTGCCACATTCAGGTCTCTTCACACTGCTGGTGTGTTGAATTTTTTGACATAGGGTGCTGGCAGATTACGGGCCTCCCATAGCTGCTGCCAGGCCCCTAATCTGCCATGGGCCCCTGTACCGCCTCCTCATGCTGCTGCCAGGTCCACAGTGTCTCATGCCATGTGCCACTTTCAGGTCTCCTCACACTGCTGGTGTGTTGAATTTTTTGACATAGGGTGCTGGCAGATTACGGGCCTCCTATAGCTGCTGCCAGGCCCCTAATCTGCCATGGGCCCCTATACCGCCTCCTCATGCTGCTGCCAGGTCCAGAGTCTCTCATGGGTCCCTGTACGGCCTCCCATTGCTGCTGTCTCCATCGCCACACTCTGCCATGTGCCACTTTCAGGTCTCCTCACACACTGCTGGTGTGTTGAATTTTTTTACATAGGGTCCTGGCAGATTACGGGCCTCCCATAGCTGCTGCCAGGCCCCTAATCTGCCATGGGCCCCTATATACCGCCTCCTCATGCTGCTGCCAAGTCCAGAGTCTCTCATGGGTCCCTGTACGGCCTCCCATTGCTGCTGTCTCCATCGCCACACTCTGCCATGTGCCACATTCAGGTCTCTTCACACTGCTGGTGTGTTGAATTTTTTGACATAGGGTGCTGGCAGATTACGGGCCTCCCATAGCTGCTGCTAGGCCCCTAATCTGCCATAGGCCCCTATTTACCGCCTCCTCATGCTGCTGCCAGGTCCAGAGTCTCTCATGGGTCCCTGTACGGCCTCCCATTGCTGCTGTCTCCATCGCCACACTCTGCCATGTGCCACTTTTAGGTCTCCTCACACACTGCTGGTGTGTTGAATTTTTTGACATAGGGTGCTGGCAGATTACGGGCCTCCTATAGCTGCTGCCAGGCCCCTAATCTGCCATAGGCCCCTATATACCGCCTCTTCATGCTGCTGCCAGGTCCAGAGTCTCTCATGGGTCCCTGTACGGCCTCCCATTGCTGCTGTCTCCATCGCCACACTCTGCCATGTGCCACATTCAGGTCTCTTCACACTGCTGGTGTGTTGAATTTTTTGACATAGGGTGCTGGCAGATTACGGGCCTCCCATAGCTGCTGCCAGGCCCCTAATCTGCCATGGGCCCCTGTACCGCCTCCTCATGCTGCTGCCAGGTCCACAGTGTCTCATGCCATGTGCCACTTTCAGGTCTCCTCACACTGCTGGTGTGTTGAATTTTTTGACATAGGGTGCTGGCAGATTACGGGCCTCCTATAGCTGCTGCCAGGCCCCTAATCTGCCATGGGCCCCTATACCGCCTCCTCATGCTGCTGCCAGGTCCAGAGTCTCTTATGGGTCCCTGTACGGCCTCCCATTGCTGCTGTCTCCATCGCCACACTCTGCCATGTGCCACTTTCAGGTCTCCTCACACACTGCTGGTGTGTTGAATTTTTTGACATAGGGTGCTGGCAGATTACGGGCCTCCCATAGCTGCTGCCAGGCCCCTAATCTGCCATGGGCCCCTGTACCGCCTCCTCATGCTGCTGCCAGGTCCACAGTGTCTCATGCCATGTGCCACTTTCAGGTCTCCTCACACTGCTGGTGTGTTGAATTTCTTGACATAGGGTGCTGGCAGATTACGGGCCTGCTATAGCTTCTACCAGGCCCCTAATCTGCCATGGGCCCCTATACCGCCTCCTCATGCTGCTGCCAGGTCCAGTGTCTCTCATGGGTCCCTGTACGGCCTCCCATTGCTGCTGTCTCCATCGCCACACTCTGCCATGTGCCACTTTCAGGTCTCCTCACACTGATGGTGTGTTGAATTTTTTGACATAGGGTGCTGGCAGATTACGGGCCTCCTATAGCTGCTGCCAGGCCCCTAATCTGCCATGGGCCCCTATACCGCCTCCTCATGCTGATGCCAGGTCCAGAGTCTCTCATGGGTCCCTGTATGGCCTCCCATTGCTGCTGTCTCCATCGCCACACTCTGCCATGTGCCACTTTCAGGTCTCCTCACACACTGCTGGTGTGTTGAATTTTTTGACATAGGGTGCTGGCAGATTACGGGCCTCCTATAGCTGCTGCCAGGCCCCTAATTTGACATAGGCCCCTATATACCGCCTCCTCATGCTGCTGCCAGGTCCAGAGTCTCTCATGGGTCCCTGTACGGCCTCCCATTGCTGCTGTCTCCATCGCCACACTCTGCCATGTGCCACATTCAGGTCTCTTCACACTGCTGGTGTGTTGAATTTTTTGACATAGGGTGCTGGCAGATTACGGGCCTCCCATAGCTGCTGCCAGGCCCCTAATCTGCCATGGGCCCCTGTACCGCCTCCTCATGCTGCTGCCAGGTCCACAGTGTCTCATGCCATGTGCCACTTTCAGGTCTCCTCACACTGCTGGTGTGTTGAATTTTTTGACATAGGGTGCTGGCAGATTACGGGCCTCCTATAGCTGCTGCCAGGCCCCTAATCTGCCATGGGCCCCTATACCGCCTCCTCATGCTGCTGCCAGGTCCAGAGTCTCTCATGGGTCCCTGTACGGCCTCCCATTGCTGCTGTCTCCATCGCCACACTCTGCCATGTGCCACTTTCAGGTCTCCTCACACTGCTGGTGTGTTCAATTTTTTGACATAGGGTGCTGGCAGATTACGGGCCTCCTATAGCTGCTGCCAGGCCCCTAATCTGCCATGGGCCCCTATACCGCCTCCTCATGCTGCTGCCAGGTCCAGAGTCTCTCATGGGTCCCTGTACGGCCTCCCATTGCTGCTGTCTCCATCGCCACACTCTGCCATGTGCCACTTTCAGGTCTCCTCACACTGCTGGTGTGTTGAATTTTTTGACATAGGGTGCTGGCAGATTACGGGCCTCCTATAGCTGCTGCCAGGCCCCTAATCTGCCATGGGCCCCTATACCGCCTCCTCATGCTGCTGCCAGGTCCAGAGTCTCTCATGGGTCCCTGTATGGCCTCCCATTGCTGCTGTCTCCATCGCCACACTCTGCCATGTGCCACTTTCAGGTCTCCTCACACACTGCTGGTGTGTCGAATTTTTTGACATAGGGTGCTGGCAGATTTCGGGCCTCCTATAGCTGCTGCCAGGCCCCTAATTTGACATAGGCCCCTATATACCGCCTCCTCATGCTGCTGCCAGGTCCAGAGTCTCTCATGGGTCCCTGTACGGCCTCCCATTGCTGCTGTCTCCATCGCCACACTCTGCCATGTTCCACATTCAGGTCTCTTCACACTGCTGGTGTGTTGAATTTTTTGACATAGGGTGCTGGCAGATTACGGGCCTCCCATAGCTGCTGCCAGGCCCCTAATCTGCCATGGGCCCCTGTACCGCCTCCTCATGCTGCTGCCAGGTCCACAGTGTCTCATGCCATGTGCCACTTTCAGGTCTCCTCACACTGCTGGTGTGTTGAATTTTTTGACATAGGGTGCTGGCAGATTACGGGCCTCCTATAGCTGCTGCCAGGCCCCTAATCTGCCATGGGCCCCTATACCGCCTCCTCATGCTGCTGCCAGGTCCAGAGTCTCTCATGGGTCCCTGTACGGCCTCCCATTGCTGCTGTCTCCATCGCCACACTCTGCCATGTGCCACTTTCAGGTCTCCTCACACACTGCTGGTGTGTTGAATTTTTTGACATAGGGTGCTGGCAGATTACGGGCCTCCCATAGCTGCTGCCAGGCCCCTAATCTGCCATGGGCCCCTGTACCGCCTCCTCATGCTGCTGCCAGGTCCACAGTGTCTCATACCATGTGCCACTTTCAGGTCTCCTCACACTGCTGGTGTGTTGAATTTTTTGACATAGGGTGCTGGCAGATTACGGGCCTCCCATAGCTGCTGCCAGGCCCCTAATCTGCCATGGGCCCCTATACCGCCTCCTCATGCTGCTGCCAGGTCCAGAGTCTCTCATTGGTCCCTGTATGGCCTCCCATTGCTGCTGTCTCCATCGCCACACTCTGCCATGTGCCACTTTCAGGTCTCCTCACACTGCTGGTGTGTTGAATTTTTTGACATAGGGTGCTGGCAGATTACCGGCCTCCTATAGCTGCTGCCAGGCCCCTAATCTGCCACGGGCCCCTATACTGCCTCCTCATGCTGCTGCCAGGTCCAGAGTCTCTCATGGGTCCCTGTACGGCCTCCCATTGCTGCTGTCTCCATCGCCACACTCTGCCATGTGCCACTTTCAGGTCTCCTCACACACTGCTGGTGTGTTGAATTTTTTGACATAGGGTGCTGGCAGATTACGGGCCTCCCATAGCTGCTGCCAGGCCCCTAATCTGCCATGGGCCCCTGTACCGCCTCCTCATGCTGCTGCCAGGTCCACAGTGTCTCATGCCATGTGCCACTTTCAGGTCTCCTCACACTGCTGGTGTGTTGAATTTTTTGACATAGGGTGCTGGCAGATTACGGGCCTCCTATAGCTGCTGCCAGGCCCCTAATCTGCCATGGGCCCCTATACCGCCTCCTCATGCTGCTGCCAGGTCCAGAGTCTCTCATGGGTCCCTGTACGGCCTCCCATTGCTGCTGTCTCCATCGCCACACTCTGCCATGTGCCACTTTCAGGTCTCCTCACACTGCTGGTGTGTTGAATTTTTTGACATAGGGTGCTGGCAGATTACGGGCCTCCTATAGCTGCTGCCAGGCCCCTAATCTGCCATGGGCCCCTATACCGCCTCCTCATGCTGCTGCCAGGTCCAGAGTCTCTCATGGGTCCCTGTACGGCCTCCCATTGCTGCTGTCTCCATCGCCACACTCTGCCATGTGCCACTTTCAGGTCTCCTCACACACTGCTGGTGTGTTGAATTTTTTGACATAGGGTGCTGGCAGATTACGGGCCTCCTATAGCTGCTGCCAGGCCCCTAATCTGCCATAGGCCCCTATATACCGCCTCCTCATGCTGCTGCCAGGTCCAGAGTCTCTCATGGGTCCCTGTACGGCCTCCCATTGCTGCTGTCTCCATCGCCACACTCTGCCATGTGCCACTTTCAGGTCTCCTCACACACTGCTGGTGTGTTGAATTTTTTGACATAGGGTGCTGGCAGATTACGGGCCTCCTATAGCTGCTGCCAGGCCCCTAATCTGCCATAGGCCCCTATATACCGCCTCCTCATGCTGCTGCCAGGTCCAGAGTCTCTCATGGGTCCCTGTACGGCCTCCCATTGCTGCTGTCTCCATCGCCACACTCTGCCATGTGCCACTTTCAGGTCTCCTCACACACTGCTGGTGTGTTGAATTTTTTGACATAGGGTGCTGGCAGATTACGGGCCTCCTATAGCTGCTGCCAGGCCCCTAATCTGCCATAGGCCCCTATATACCGCCTCCTCATGCTGCTGCCAGGTCCAGAGTCTCTCATGGGTCCCTGTACGGCCTCCCATTGCTGCTGTCTCCATCGCCACACTCTGCCATGTGCCACTTTCAGGTCTCCTCACACACTGCTGGTGTGTTGAATTTTTTGACATAGGGTGCTGGCAGATTACGGGCCTCCTATTGCTGCTGCCAGGCCCGTAATCTGCCATGGGCCCCCGTACCGACTCCTCATGCTGTGACGTTGCAACAAGGTGGAATTCAACCCTACATATGTTAGACCGCCTTTACGAACAGCAAAAGGCCATCACAGATTTCCTGATGTTAAAAGCGGATAAAGGTACTCCCTGTGTAACTTAGATGTCAGCCATTGGCAGCTCATGCGTGACACCTGCGCTTGCTCAGGCCCTTTGAGGAGGCCACGCTATTCGTGAGTCGGCAGGACTATGAGATGAATGACGTCATTCCTCTGTTGCACGTCCTGGAACAAATGCTGTTAACAATGGCTTGTCAGGGTGCGGTAGACGTGGCGCACAGATCTCAACGCCACATGACCCCTGTGGGGGCAGGACAGGAAGAAGAGGAGGAGGTAGAGGAGGACATTGGTGCTCAGGAATTATTGAGTGAAATGGGTTTTTTTTCCACTCAGCGGACAGGAGTGGAGGAGCAGGAGCATCTGGTAGAGGAGGAGGAAGAGGAGACAGAGGACCCAGACGCACCGTGGCAGTATGCTGTGGAGATGGAGGCAGGGAGTCCCTCGCATTCCTTGGCACAAATGGCCCATAGCATGCTCGCTTGCTTGCGTACCGACAGCCGAATAATAACCATCAGACAGAGGGATGACTTTTGGCTGTCCACCTTGTTGGACCCTCTCTACCGTTCCAAAATGGTGGCCTTTTTCACACCTGCTGAGAGGGAGGCCAAAATAACGTACTATAAAAACCACCTATGTAGTCAGCTGGTCTCTGCCTGTCTGCGCCAACGTCCATCCTCAGACACTGTGGGCCCTGTGCGCTCGCGTTACGCTGCCATGGCAGCAGGGGAGGGGTGGGGTGGTAGGAGCAGTGGCAGCTCCACCAGCAGCGGCTGCCTCAGTCTGCAGTCGATGATGAGTAGCTTTCTTCACCAGCGCAGTGAGGAAACTACTAACCAGCCGCAGCAGCAGCAGCATCAGGTGGACCTGGAGCAGGACCTCAAACAACAGGCTTAGGCCTACTTGGACAGCACCCTGCCAACCGAGGTAGACAATCCCCTTGACTACTGGGCAACGAAACTTGACCTTTGGCCCCAACTAGCTGAATTTGCCCTTGAAAGGCTGTCATGCCCGGCCAGTAGCGTGGCATCGGAGCGCGTGTTTAGTGCGGCAGGAGGTATTGCAACTCCGCGGAGGACACGACTGTCCACCCAAAGTGTGGAGAGACTCACGTTTGTGGAAATGAATCAGGCGTGGATTAGTCTGGATTTCAAACCACCAGTTCCTGACACAACTGACTAAATCCGCCATGAATCATGCCCCAAACATGTGCCACTTTCAGGTCTCCTCACACTGCTGGTGTGTTCCATTTTTTGTCATAGGGTGCTGGCAGATTACGGGCCTCCCATAGCTGCTGCCAGGCCCCTAATCTGCCATGGGCCCCTATACCGCCTCCTCATGCTGCTGCCAAGTCCAGAGTCTCTCATGGGTCCCTGTACGGCCTCCCATTGCTGCTGTCTCCATCGCCACACTCT
This sequence comes from Staurois parvus, assembly GCF_062004578.1. Taxonomy (NCBI): domain Eukaryota; kingdom Metazoa; phylum Chordata; class Amphibia; order Anura; family Ranidae; genus Staurois; species Staurois parvus. The sequence continues at coordinate 5,964,905 of NW_028317892.1, forward strand.
GCCATGTGCCACTTTCAGGTCTCCTCACACTGCTGGTGTGTTCAATTTTTTGACATAGGGTGCTGGCAGATTACGGGCCTCCCATAGCTGCTGCCAGGCCCCTAATCTGCCATGGGCCCCTATACCGCCTCCTCATGCTGCTGCCAAGTCCAGAGTCTGTCATGGATCCCTGTACGGCCTCCCATTGCTCCCACTCTGCCATGTGCCACTTTGAGGTCTCCTCACACTCCTGCTGTTTTCCATTTTGTCATAGGTTGCTGGCAGATTACAGGCCTCCCATAGGTGCTGCCAGGCCCCAAATCTGCCATGGGCCCCCGTACTGCCTCGTCACGCTGCTGCTGGGTCCACAGTGTGACATGGGTCCCTGTACCGCCTCCCATTGCTCCCACTCTGCCATGTGCCACTTTGAGGTCTCCTCACACTCCTGCTGGTTTCCATTTTGTCATAGGTTGCTGTATGGCCTCCCATTGCTGCTGCCTCCACCGCCACACTGTGGCTCCAAACACTGGTTTTGGCCCCGTGACTGGCCAAATGAGTGAAGTGTGCGGTGATTCTAAGATCGACGGCACTCATCTGCATGTCATACTGACTGACAGTATTATTTCTCTTCCCCAGCAGACTCCAAGGGCATTTAAATTAAAGGTACAGTGTTCTGCACTAATATTAAGTCTCTCTGAAGCCTAGAAACACCCTTTTTTAAGTTAAATTCACAGCGAATATATTCGACTCGAATCGAATATTGTCCACGAATTCGCCGAATCAGTCGAATCGAATTTTTGAATACTTTGCTCATCTCTAATAATGATGCCAGGTGTATAACCTTAGAGGGCAATGCAGATTAATGAAAAAAATACAAAACTATGGAACAGATATACAACTACCTTCATTATAAGGAGATAACAACCAAACAACAAGTATGTCTTTAGCTGCCGTTGATCAATTTATCTGTTTTAGTGGAGATGTGTATAGGGTAGGGTCAGTATTCTGGCCATATACCACAACCCAAAGGGATTGAGACTGAGGGTTACTGTGATTACTAAAAGGTTCAACTGCCCATCAAAATTAAATATATCACAGTACCCTTCCAGCCTGGGAAAAGAATGCACTTCTATCAATCTACTATCTCCACCAGTACACAAAAATCTCCCTTATCCTCCTACAGCTAACCCACATTGCCCCTATAAATCTTGGTGCCCATAATGAAAAATAAAGAAAAATAATTAAAAAACCCCACAAAAATCCCTTAACCCAAAATGTGTCACCTTAAAACAAGACTTCATCAGGCATGTACAATGCAAAAAGTGTGTTTAAGAAAATCACATGGCAATTGGCAAAATCCCTACTGTATTTGTGACATATTGCATTCATTTAGCAATATGTGGGGCATTGAAAAGATTACATATATTTGAGCACACATAATACATTAGTGTGCCAAGCAGTAGGCGGCACAGGATGCCTTATTAACTATGGTCAATGTGTCATAATAGTTTGTCACATTATTTTATTTTTTTGCAACAGTTTCATACATAGTTTTCCTGTCTCAATTTCTCCCTCTGTGCTTGGTTTATCAAACTGAGTGTGCACATAATTTTCATACGCTTTTCTGTTATATATATATATATATATATATATATATATATACAGTTGTGTTCAAAATAATAGCAGTGTGGTGAAAAAAGTGAATAAAGCTGAAAATCCTTCTAATAGCTTTTATTTCCATACACACAAACAGTGGGAACACTACACATTCTATTCCAACTCAAAACATGAAGAAAAATATATCAAATTTGTGTTGTTCCTCTAAAAAAAATTGAAGAAAAGTGAATATAAGACTTCAAAAAAATAGCAGTGTTTGTATTCTTCTTTACAAACTCAAACATTCACTATATAAACTGAAAAATGTTTGAAGATTTTGCTTTCCTTTGAATCACTTAATTAATATTTAGTTGTATAAGCACTGTTTCTGAGAACTGCTGTACATCTGTGTTGTATGGAGTCAACCAACTTCTGGCACCTGTGAACAGGTATTCCAGCCCAGGATGATTGGACTACAGTTCTTCTCCATTTCTTGGTTTTGCCTCAGAAACTGCATGTTTGATGTCACCCCACAAGTTTTCTATTGGATTAAGATCCAGGGATTGGACTGGCCACTCCATAACGTCAATCTTGTTGGTCTGGAACCAAGATCTTGCACGTTTACTGGTGTGTTTGGGGTCGTTGTCTTGTTGAAACACCCATTTCAAGGGTATTTCCTCTTCAGCATAAGGCAGCATGACCTCTTCAAGTATTCTGATGTATTCAAACTGATCCATGATCCCTGGTATGCGATAAATAGGCCCAACACCGTAGTATGAGAAACATCCCCATATCATGATGCTTGCGCAACCATGCTTCACTGTCTTCACAGTGTGCTGTGGCTTGAATTCAGTGTTTGGGGGTCGTCTGACAAACTGTCTCCGGCCACTAGACCCAAAAAGAACAATCTTACTTTCATCAGTCCACAAAATGTTGCGGCATTTCTCTTTAGGCCAGTCAATGTGCTCTTTGGCAAATTGTAACCTCTTCAGCACATCTTTTTTTCAACAGTGGGACTTTGCTGGGGCTTCTTGCAGATAGCTTGGCTTCACATAGGCGTCTTCTAATTGTAACAGTACTCACAGGTAACTTTACACCTTCTTTGATCTTCCTGGAGCTGATTGTTGGCTGAGTCCTTGCCATTTTGGCTATTCTTCTAGCCATTCGAATGGTAGTTTTTCGCTTTCTTCCACGTCTTTCAGGTTTTGGTTGCCATTTTAAAGCATTTGCGATCATTTTAGCTGAGCGGCCTATCATTTTCTGCACTTCTTCATAAGTTTTCCCCTCTCCAATCAACTTTTTAATCAAGGTACGCTGTTCTTCTGAACAATGTCTGGAACGAGCCATTTTCCTCAGAATTTCAGAGAGAAATGCACTGTAACCAGCATGTACAACATTTGCTGCCTTCCTTCCTTAAATAAGGGCAATAATTGCCACCTGTTTTTCAAAGAATGAATGACCTCACTAATAGAACTCCACACTGCTATTATTTTGAACATGATCCTTTCAATTAGTGATTCAATTACACAGAATCAGCAGCATGCATGTCATGACTGTTGGGTCTGTTGGATTTCTATTACTCTACTACACCTGCTAGTAAATGATTTGCCATGTAGAAATATCATATATCATTTCTACCAAAAACAGTGATTGATCAGGTTAGTGATGTCTGACTATTATTTTGAACACAACTGTATATATATATATATATATATATATATATATATACACTGTATGCATCTCAATAATTTAGAATAAAAAAAGTTAATTTATTTCAGTAATTAAAAAAATAAAGATTCATTACACACAAAGTGATATATTTCAAGCATTTCTTTCTTTTAATTTTGAAGATTGTGGCTTACACCTAGTGAAAACCTAAATTCAGTATCTCAGAAAATTAGAATATTGTGAAAGTTCAATATTGTAGACTCCCGGAGTCACACTCTAAGCAGCTAATTAAGGCTTGCTTCACATATATGCCTTTTTTACTGGGTTTTCCGTTTTTGTTCAAGCCTTTTTTTTCTTTTTTGTTAAAGTGGAATTTTTTTTAGTTGCTGGGCAGAATTAAAATGCAAAATGCAGCAAAAACGTGGCAAAAACACACTACCATGCATTTCAGCAGCTTCTCCATTGAACTCTATTGTAGCAGAAACGCAGCTTTTTGCTTTTAGAAAAGTCCCTGACCCTTTCCAAAAACGCAGCAGGTCAAAAAAGCATAGATGTGAACATGTTTCATAGGAAAACATGTTAAATGGACTGTAGTGCGTTCCTGCAAAAAGCACTAAACACATTGCTGTGAACGGAGCCTAACTCAAAAGACCTATAAAGGTTTCTCGAGCCTTTAAATGGTCTCTCAATCTGATTCAGTAGGTTACATAATCAAAGAGAAGACTTGATAGCTGTCCAGAATACAGTCATTGACAATCCTCCACAAAGAAGGTAAGTGCTGTATCCAAGCATATTAATGGGAAGTAGAGTGGAAGGAAAAAGTGTGGTAGAAAGAGGTGCACAAGCAATAGGGATAACTGCAGCCTTGAGAGGATTGTGAAGCAAAGGCTATTAAAGAATTTGGGAGATATTCACAAGGAGTGGACTGCAGCTGGTGTCAGTGCTTCAAGAGCCACCACAAACAGACATATCCAGGACATTGACTACAACTGTTGCAAGGCACCTCTGAACCAAAGACAATGTCAGAAGCATGGGCTAAGGAGAAAAGGGAATGGACTAATGCTCAGTGGTCCAAGGTCCTGTTTTTGGATGAAAGTAAATTTTGCATTTAATTTGGAAATCAAGGTCCCTCAATCTGGAGGAAGAGTGGAGAAGCACAGAATCCAAGTTGCACGAGGTCCAGTGTGAAGTTTCCACGGTCAGCAATGATTTGGGGAGCCATGTCATCTGCTGGTGTTGGTCCACTGTGTTTTATCAAGTCCAACGTCGGCACAGCCCTCTGCCAGGAAATTCTGCCATTACTGAGCTCTCCTTCTGGAACTGCTATTTAGCTGGTTGTCACAATGAGCCTCGTGTTTCAATATTTTGAAACAGGAAAGATATGTAGATAAGGGTCCTGACACATTTCCGTCTTTTCTTATCTGTATACTTGTTTCGGGTCAGTGACTGAGGCTAGGTTCACATCTGTGCGGGTGGTTCCTGCTGTGGGTTCACACCTGTTCCCGCAGCCGTACCACCCACACAGGAAAATGTGCTGGATGCATGCAGGTGCCATTAATTCTAGTGGCACACCACACAGACTAAGAATTGCTTCCGCACTGAAGCCTGTGCTGCACTGCTGCACTCCCGCCCTCCCCACAAATGTGATTCCCATGCGGGCTGCGATTTTAGGAAGGGTCCTTTTCCCTGTGTTTCAGGAGGCATGGCAGTCCATTCAAATAGGCTGCCATGATCAGCTCTCACAGCCACACAGATATGACTCTAGCCTTAGAAAGTATTATGCAGTGGTGTCAGCCAGGCATATTTTTCTCTTAACAGGTTTTTTTTTAAAATGTGGTGTATGTTAAAATTATTATTATTTATTATTATTATGCAGGATTTATATAGCACCAACAGTTTGCGCAGCGCTTTACAAAATTAAGGTAGACATTACAGTTACATTACAATTTGGTACAAAAGAAAACAGAGGGCCCTGCTCGTTAGAGCTTACAATCTAGGAGATATTTCCATCTGCTGATGCTTCTCTGTGCTGACCAATATCTGACATTGTGTTTTGCTGCCTAGAATAAGACATTCGTTGTCAAGCATATCTTAGAAAATACAATTGCTATTAGAGTCTTCTGTATAAATTACACCGTTTTTTAAGACCCACACTCAGAATTGAATCCGTTGGTACAGGAATTTCTAGTCCTTTTACTGAAATTAACCTTATGAGAAATGTCTTTGTCTCACCTACAACACAGTAAGGTGGGTAAGGGAACCTGCAATCTATGTTTACTGCAAATGTTCTGTGATAGGGCAGCATGTCTGTTGCATCTGTTTAAGCTTTCCTGGTTGTTTAACTATAATAAAGCACAGTCTATATCATCATTTCCTATCCCATTGGCACTATGATACAAAACGGTAAAGCCGGCCTATAACAGTTTTGGATGTTCAGCTAACTAAAAAAAACCCTACAGCAGCAAGCAAAATATCAAATGGAAACTTTAGTGCCTAGTACTGAAAACCTTGATTTGATGCACTGTCATAGTGAGATTAGAGCTCTATCAGGAGGGACTGTGATGGACACTGGGCAAATCAGTTTCTGTCTGCAAAACATCACTGCCCACCAGGGATAAGCTGGCCTCATTAGAAACTGGATAATAACCCTCCTTTTTGCTACAAAGACAGTGCTGTCTACCTCTCACCCATCATCCAGCCAGGATAGTAAGGCTTACTTTTTATCCACCTCCATCCAGTCTGTAGGAGCAGTTGGAGCGGTGAGTGGCCTTTAGCCATCCTTTGCTGTGCTTTTCTTACACCAGTTTACGGAATCCACTGCTAATGGTGGAGCATTCCTAAAGGGGACCTCTGTTCCCTTTAACTTAACAGTTTAAGACACTTTGTGAAGATATCCTTTTATTACTATGGATTACAAATACCTTCAACTGAAGATTGAGCGCTCCACAGAGCTCTTTAGCCCCACCATAGACTTTTTGCAGACTTTCTCACTGGCCAGTGGTTGGCTAGGGTCTTGTCTTGTATACTGCACTATACAGTATAGCTGCATCCCTTTTGCTACATATCAGGGCTCAGAATTTGAGGAGGTCAGAGAACCCAACATTTACCAGCAGCTCTGCTGGGGTAGTGCTACATAGACTTGGTCCACTGTTATCACCATCAGGAAACCCATCCTGAGATATGAAGAGCAGAACAAAGGATAAAAAAGGTATAAACACATTTTTTTAATTTAACGTCTTCCATATGTGTTTTAGCGTTACCCAGCATGATGCCCCTGGCAGTGATATGCTGCTAAACGTCAGCCAGGACTTCAAGTAGCTGCTGGATTTGAGTCTCGGCTGTCAGCCAATGTCCTTACTGATTTGGAAACCAATTAGAGTGGCTCCAGATCATGTAATCCCTTATGTCAGCTCTAGCATAGCAATCACAAGCAGGCTCAATAAGTCATTCACTCTGCCTTCCTCAGGCTTCAGTGTTAATCTGTGGTACCATCTATTTAATAATGTAACTGTAAGATACAGTTGGTTTATTAAAAAGATTGCATTAACCCTTTTGCTGCCAGGTTGTACAGAACTGACAGTGGGGTCTGGCAATTTGCTCCACAGCCCATAGTAATGGTTTCCCACCCCATGTGTGCTCTGGCCATGTATTCTGGGCTCCGCTACCCATCTGCTGGTCTGGAGCTGACATGGCAGTTGCCATACTGTGACCGTGTAAGATATCACTTCCTGGTCACCACTGTCACTGTATTGCAATGCATCAAGTGGAGCCAAGAGGAGGCATGCAGGGTCTTTCAGACCCTGCATATCTCATTAAAGAGAACCTGTCACCTAAAAATCATCACATAGGGGACTTTGTGTCCCCTATGTGATGAAAAAAATAGTTAAGTAAAAAATAGTTTTTAATACAAAAAATAAAGTTACACCCAAGCACATAACATCTTCCCCCCAAAAATTCTGAGACCATCTCACCCCTACATATTACATATGAATGTAAACGCATGCGTTGGAGTCACCTACGCATGAAAACATCAGTTGTGATACACATTACATATCGCTGAGCACGCCAGAGTGAGAGCAATAATTCTAGTACAAGACCTCCTTTGTAACACTAAACTGATGATCTGTAGGGGCTTTTGAAGTGTCACCTATAGAAAATATAGGGTACTGAAGTTTGCTGCCATTTCACAGGCACACACAAATTTAAGGTTTGACATGTTGTGTATCTGTTTACTCCGCTCAACCTGTCTTTTATTTTCTACCAAAAATTTGGCTAATTTATTGCGTTTGTTTGGCCTAAAATTCACTTTAGTGTGTTTTTCACTGAAATTTTGCCAAGTTTCCTAGACCTTTGCGGGAATATCCTTGGACATTAAAAAATTGGAACTACCACTATTTCATTCTCTAGGTTGTCTGCTTTCAGAAAATATATACTGTTTGGGGGTTTTGTGTAATCTTCAGGCCTACATGTCTGCAAAATAATGCAAAAATGGCTCTGGCAGCGAAAGTGTTAAAAGTAGAAGCAAAAAGTATTTTTTTAAAATACTTTAGCATTTACCAGCTGATAAGAAAAACAGAGTAGGGTATTTTTTAACAAAAAGCCTTATATGTCTATAAAAATATGTATGCAAATTAATCATGCTCACACAGCAAAATGTGGTCTGGGCATCAAGGCATCAGTGTCTTCTTGTCTCAATATGATTTAAAAAGCCATTGTTTGTGATACACAGTGCTTTAGGAAATTAAATATCATTCATCAAAATAATTACACAGTGAAACTAGTATATAGGAATCAAAAGGGCTAATTGAACTAGATAACCTGTGAGCTATGAAGCAGCCAGTTCTCACCCCTCACTTCCCTGCACTGTAATCAGAGTGGCTCTGTACAACCCCCCCCCCCCCCGTTCACTACTTTACTCCCCTCCCCCTAGCAATGGCAGACAGCAGGAGAGGTCACATTGCACAGGAGCCACTAAAGATCATGGGAAATGTAGTCTTAAAGGGGCACTGTGGAATACAGGTGGATGGGCTGCAGAACTACATGGGCCAACATTCGCTGTATAAAGAGAAGGAGCAGGACATCATTATTCCCAGGCAAACTGAGAGCGATTGAGGCAGTCCAGAACAGAGATCAAGGTAGTGAAGACCTGCTACGTGGGTTATCTGCACACACACAAGACTGAGCTAAGAGACTGAGCCACCATAAGCCTTTTGTGTCTGTGGGGGACCTAGAGCAATAGCAATACAGACACATCACTGTCTGTGCCCAGACCAGGGATCAAAGGACTGAGAGACAGAGAGTTCTCCTGCTGCACTGGAACCCAAGGCTGAAGGGACCTGTTGTCGTTCATGTATAAAGCCATGGAGAGTCAGTGAGGACTGGGACTTCTGGAACAGCTGACCACCAGGCATATGGAAGCAGGCCTGTCACCTGTCTGGAGTGGTGAGCAGAAACACAACACTTAATCCCTTGCGACATACATGGTAAACACAACAGAGACTGCTCTTTATTTAGCAGTCCATCAACCATTCCATTACACACTCTTAAAAGGACAACTCTATGTTCACCACCTCACAAAAGCGCCCCAACAGAAGCCGGCCAACACTAACATTTAGCTACCAGGTACTTTGCATTCACCTCCAGAGGTACTACTTTGTCAGCAATGCATAGTCCCACTCACTATTGTGTCTGTATGCATAATGTGCATATAAAGACCCTTTCCTTTTTCACGGTTAGTTAAGGTTGATACTGTAACCCTGTTTGCATCAGTTATAACTTGGTTGAAAATTGCTATAGGTCAGGGTTTCTAAACCAAGGTTCCCTGGAATCCTGGGGTTCCTCCAGAGGTTGCTATGGGTTCCTTGAGCAATAAGCAATTTCTTCCTCTCAGATAAGTTCCCTCTGACACCGTTGAATGTTTTAGATATCTATAAGGAAGTCATTCTTCCCAATGACCTCAAGTGCAAGGAGCATTCTTCCTACTGGCCATCACACTAATGTATCATGAGTTGTAGATCTAGTCATTTTAGCAGGGGTTCGCAGAGACCAGAAAGTTATGTCAAGGGTTCCTCTATGTTGAAAAAGTTGAGAAAGGCTGCTATAGGTTATTTGATCACCATCTTATGGGTTAGTGTTTGCTTTCCTAGTACAGCATCTTTGAATCTGTTAATTTGCCTGTTGAATGAATTATTCATTGTTTAACTGCATTAATTTAATACATCTATTTAATCTACCAAAAGTTGCTTGTGGCCTATTTCTATGTGCCTTTATAGTGTGATAGCATACTAACAATGTGTCGGGTGTGTTCAGCCTCCAACCCACAACTAGACAAGTGCGTTTCCTTTTGTCCCGAATCAAAATTCAGACAAATTTTTCTTTATTCGGAAATTCAGATGTATCCAAATCTCCAAATTACAATAGTAACAAATTTGAAATAACGAAACAAAACTTGGACAAAATTCGAATTCGACTCAAATTGGAAAATAAAAAGAGTAGAATAGAACATACAGGTGAAACTCAAAAAATTATAATATCGTGCAAAAGTTCATTTATTTCAGTAATGCAACTTAAAAGGTGAAACTAATATATGAGATAGACTCATTACATGCAAAGCAAGATAGTTCAAGCTGTGATTTGTCATAATTGTGATGATTATGGCTTACAGCTCATGAAAACCCCAAATCCACAATCTCAGAAAATTAGAATATTACATGCAATCAATAAAACAAGGATTGTACATAGAACAATATCGGACCTCTGAAAAGTATAAGCATGCATATGTACTCAGTACTTGGTTTGGGCCCCTTTTGCGCCAATTACTGCCTCAATGCGGCGTGGCATGGAAGCTATCAGCCTGTGGCACTGCTGAGGTGTCATGGAAGACCAGGATGCTTCAATAGCGGCCTTCAGCTCTTCTGCAATGTTCGGTCTCATGTCTCTAATCTTTCTCTTGGCAATGCCCCATAGATTCTCTATGGGGTTCAGGTCAGGCGAGTTTGCTGGCCAATCAAGCACAATAATCCCACGGTCATTGAACCAGGTTTTGGTGCTTTTGGCAGTGTGGGCAGGTGCCAAGTCCTGCTGGAAAATGGAGTCAGCATCTCCATAAAGCTCGTGTGTGGAAGGAAGCATAAAGTGCTCCAAAATCTCCTGGTAGACGGCTGCGTTGACCCTGGACTTAATGAAGCACAGTGGACCAACACCAGCAGATGACATGACTCCCCAAATCAACACAGACTGTGGAAACTTCACACTGGACTTCAAGCATCTTGCAGTGTGTGCCTCTCCATTCTTCCTCCATACTCTGGGTCCTTGGTTTCCAAATGAGATGCAAAAGTTGCTCTCATCAGAAATGAAGACTTTGGACCACTGAGCAACAGACCAGGTCTGTTTTTCTTTAGCCCAGGTAAGACGCTTCTGACATTGTTTGTTGTTCAGGAGCGGCTTGACAAGAGGAATACGATATTTGAAGCCGAGGTCCAGGATCCGTCTGTGTGTGGTGGCTCCTGATGCACTGACTTCAGCCTCAGTCCACTCCTTGTGAAAGTCCCCAACACTTTTGAATGGCCTTTTCCTGACAATTCTCTCCAGGCTTCGGTCATCCCTGCTGCTTGTGCACCTTTTTCTTCCACACATTTCCCTTCCACATAACTTTCTATTAATGTTCTTTGATACAGCACATTAGGAACATCCAACTTCTTTTGCAATTACCTTTTGAGGCTTTCCCTCCTTATGGAGGGTGTCAATGATGAACTTTTGCACGATATTCTAATTTTTTGAGTTTCACCTGTAAAAGAATAGAATAGATTATAAGATAATAGAAAATCGTAGAATAGAATAGATTAGAATAGAATAGAAAAGAATGGAAAAAACTGTAGAATTAAATAAAATAGAATATAACTGTCTTCCGAAATTTGAATTTCAAATGGAATAAATTTGAATTCAAATAGAATATAAAGGAATAGAATAGAAAAAAACAATAAAATAGAATTCAATACAATAGAGTGAAATAGAAAGAATATAACCATCTTCCCAAATTCGAATAGCATAAATGTGAATGCCAATTCGAATTTGACTGCCGGTTTGCATTTTGCAAATTCGGTCGAACTGAATTCTAATCAAAACAAATTCGAAAACAAATAAACAAAACAAAACAAATTCAGAAAATTAATTTAATGAAAATAAATGATCTAAACAATGAAACAAAACACATTTTTTCATTCTGCACATGTCTACCCACAACCAGTTGTGTCAGTGGGGACTGAGCAGCTTTAAGAGTTGTGGCAGAACAGAGAACCTACCATCACCAGCGGTTCCTGTGAGGGTAAGCACTACATGTGCAAATATCTATCCAAGGTTTCCTAGACTTGAATGCTTGAATAGTTGTTTAAATACTGTACAGTAAGCAGTTTTCAACATAATCAAGTGTGAAAATACAAAATGAAGGAATGTATGAGGGTTGCTCCATTTCTTTTAAGGGCCTATATATTTAAGTGAATATGTGGAATGTGTCTGCTATTCTCATCCTCAAGGCTGGCCAGTTACTGTAAATTTTATTTTTCATGCAGCTTGATCAGTTTGTTTTTTTAGGGCCAACACTGCAAAATTTCTGCGTTTCCATGTGCATGGCTAATATAACTTATTTTTGCCACTATTGATGTTTTAAATAAATATATATATATATATATATATATATATATTAGGTTGATGTACTAAGGGCAAATACACACTCCTGAAAGAATATTCACTTTGCAAAGGAATTTCCCTTAGACTAGTGAATATGGTAAAAATTCATACATATCTGTATTTTTACTTGCACATGATTGGATGATGGAAGGGAAGTCAGCAGAGATTCACTTCATTTACTAAGCTAGGGGAAAATTCCCATGCAAATTGAACAGCCTATTTGACTTTAGTAAATCAACACATTTATGTAACTGTAGCAAACTGCATATTATATCACTGACAAAAATACATTAGTGCAGTCAGTGATATAATATGCAGCTGGTTTTTATTTTTTGCTTAGGACTCTGAGGCTGTTGTGAATCTTGATTAAAACTGTGTTTTAGATTTCTAGATTTAAGTTCTAGTAAGGCTAAAATTGTGTTCAAGAAAAACAGATACTGCAAAGCCTGTCACAGTTTTGATGCCTATGCTACTGTATCTGTGAACAATATCTGTACCTATTAACGTGATTCTAAAGGCTTATTTTGTATTATTTATTATTTTTTAATAACAAACATGTTATACCTACTGAATTTGTGCAGTGGTTTTGCACAGAGCAGCCTGGATCCTCCTCTTCTTGAGTTGTCCACGGGCGTTCCTGTCCCCTCCCTTCTGTCGGGTGTCCCCACAACAAGCAGCTTGCTATAGGGGCACCTGCTTTTCCATGTATCCATTCACACACGGAGCCGCAGCTGGGCCCTGCTCCCTCTGTCTTCCCATTGCTCAATGGGTGTAATAGACAGGAGTGGGAGCTTCTGTCTCACTCAATAAGTAGAGAGAGGCTTCTGTCTCAGCCAATAAGGAGAGGGAGTCCAGGGATAGCCGAGACTCCAGTGCACATCGCTGGATCGAGAGGGGACTTAGGTGAGTATTAGGGGGGCTGGGGGGAATGCTGCACAGAGAAGGCTTTTTTTACATTCATGCATGGAATGCATGAAGGTAAAAAACCTTGAGCCTTTAAAACCACTTTAACCACTCTAATCTGTGATGAACTTGAAGAGAAGCAGACTTGTTTTTAGTTCGCAAAGTGCTTGGCAATGGCTTATGCTTGATAAGCATTATAAGCTTCTTTAGTAATTCTAATGGTATCATGCCTAACCAATGATAACCAATGATAACCAATGCCAATGAAAAGGAAATTTGAATACTTTAGGTAGATGATATAGGGAGTTTCTTCAAGAGATGAACCATTTTTGCTTGGGTCTAGAAAAGCCATTCCCATTCTTTTTACCATGAAAGAGAACTAGAACAATGTTAAAATCTCAGCTAAACCCTGCTAAAATGATTCTGTTCCATGTGTATTTAAAACTAAAATGGGGGGGGGGGGGGGGGTTGGAGCATAGGGAGGAGTTACGTCCCTGACAGTTTTTATTTTTTCCTTTTGCTGTCTGTCTTCCATCAGGGATATTTCCCTTCACTTCCAAACCCAGAGCTACAGCAGCAAGTTAGAGGATATCCTCTCCTAGACAATGGTTGCCAAAAAAAGGTTGCCTCCTTTCTGTGACACATAATCCCGAACATATAATTAATTACACAGGTTCTGTGGCTGATTAGGGTATTGATTTAACTCACTTATCTGCATAAAAGTAACCTCAGAACCTGTGCAATTATTATGTGCTTGAGTTTAAAGGTATTAGGTGTGTATAATTTTCTGATGACACATATAATAATTTCTAGTGTCTTTAGGTGATTTCAGATAATCAAATAGCTGGCAAAGTAAAAATAAAGTGTGATTTTACTGTATCACACAATGATTTAAAAATACAATGTAAAATATATCATAAATAACAGTTCAGTATAGGTAAAACAAAAATGTAAGAAATAAAAACAGAAGTTAAAAAGACATGTCAAGCTTAGAGTCATGGCTCTCCTACCATGTGCTTCTTGTCTGTTCAATGCAGCTGAGTCTGAGCAAGAAGAAAGAAGTGATGTGATCTTAGGTCTCTAAGAGAATGCACTTGTTGAAGCTTGTCAGTATGTGAATAACCATAGAAATGTGTCTTCATACCTTGCTTGTGAGTGTCTGTGTGTCTGTATGTGAGTGAATGGACGGATGTGTCTGTGTGTCCTTTTCCATCTCTTAGGATGTCTTTTTGTGTTATGTAGACGTCATAATTTTCATAATTCAGAACCTTGTATGGCAAACAATTCTGTTTAGTAGAGAGATTTCATAGAAGGGAGGGGATACTACATATATGGTCTTTTCATTGACAAGCTCCGATAACACTCTATTCTTGATCGAAAACGTGACTTCACAAGTTAAAGATGACAATGTTGCATCAGCTTACTCATGTGACCAGTTTCTCTGTTCAAAGGACAGTATGACTAAGAATCTATCTGTCAGGAATCCTGAGGTTCGCCACGGCGTGTGGGTCTGCGCACGCGCGGTTTACCTAGACGCATGAATCTGCGAGTACGTAGGATCCCGACAAGACCTACAGGCAGGCGGGCACTAGGACCCAGGCGTGCCTGTCACCAATGATGGCGCTGAGCAGGCACTAGGACCCAGACGCGCCTGTCGGATCCAGGCGGGCTATTTAAACTGGCCAGTGCAATGTCCAAATTGCCTTATGGTCTTTCCTGCTGTTCCTGTTGTATCCTGTGAGATTGCTTTGTTGCCAACCCTGCCTGACCCTGATTCTGTTGATCGTCTCCTGCTCTGATCCCTGGCTTGTCTGACCATTCTCCTCTCTATCCCTGTACGTTTTGATCTCCTGTTACCGAACCTGGCTTGTGACCCGTTTATCCCTCTGCCTGCCGCTTTGTACCGTCCAGTCTCCACCGTTACCGACCCAGCCTGTCCTACTTTGCTTGTTCTGCCTCCTCACATCAGGCTCTCACCTGCTACGTACCACCGGCGAGTGCTTCTACCGCAGCTGGTTGCACCCAGGGCCGCAACCTGGTTTCGGCCTGCTCCAAGTCCATCCTCACCATCAGGGGCTCTGGTGAACAAGTAAGTCGAGGCTTAGATTCCGCGCCCTGGGGAATCCTGGTCTGTGGAGCGCTAGAGGCTACAGTCAGTTGGTCCTTAACACAATCTTTACAACATAATATCTCAATAATGTTGTATAACCAAAAATCTACTTAAGTAACACATATTACCAATTTATAAAACATAAATTAAATACACTTAGATACTACTAGAATATACTATTTCATACTAATTCTATTTTGGTTCACTTCTGACTCCCATGAGACCCTACACCAGAGATCTTCTAACCAGCTATCTAACTATTCTACAGAAATGTCCTGAATACTCAGCTTCCAGCTAGTTAACTTAACTCCCGATACTCTGACATTTTCCTGGCTCAGCTATAACTGAATAATTCAACACCATCACTTGCTCAAGGCCAACCACACATTTTAATATTAATTAAGATTAATCGCAAAAAAATGATATTTTGCAAGCTTTCCATTAATATAAGTCCTATAAGTCCCGAATTATGAATTTAGAATTACAATTTAACAAGATGGCAACCCTACTGTGACCACTCAAAAATATTTTGGGCTCATTCACATTTGTGGCGTGGCTTAAATTTAATGGGTGAGTCTGACAGGCAGTGAAACTTTCCAAGCTCTGAAGCCCCAGTTAAAAATGCTGCGATCATGGCATGTGTAGAGCCTTGTTCAGCTGTATTGTTAGGGTTGGGGAGGGCAGCAAATTGCAGCTCTGCCTCCTGTTTTTACTGTTCCCCAACCGCCCATGTAAAAGAGTAACAAAAAATTAACAAAAAATGAACGGTGTACCCTTTAAATAATTCCCCAATTGCACCTAAAAACTATGTGAGTTCTCTCTTTTTTTGAGGTTCGATCTCCATAATCACTGGATCTACATTCGGCTGGAAGCCTTTTTGCGGACTGTCTTTCTGGAGGATTTTTGTCTATTCTGTTTATTTGATTTGATTAGATTTTTTATTGTGGACAATATAATTTTTGGACAGTAGTATTTATTTATTTATTTACTAGTGTTATTTAGTATATTAGCACTTTATATATACATGTAAAAGAGGGCTTTGGGTTTTAATGATTTTGAGTTTTTGAAAAATTTCCAGAGCCAATGTTCATCAGGTTCAATCACTGGTGTATTTAGTTTTGTGCTGCCCTAGGCAACACAAAATCCCCCCCCCCCCGGGGAGAGAGCCTGACACTGACCAACAACACCCCTGCCCCCCCACCCAAAAGAGCCTTCCACTACCATCGCCCCCATACCCCAGCCACTCTCCCAGCAAGAGAGAGAAAGACACTAACATTCACAGCTCTGGACATCCCCAGCCTCTCTCATATCCCACCTGGTCTCCAAGCCGCATGTTTCCCTTCTTGCATCCCTTCTTCCTGGGGTGTGGTGCTGCCCCCCTGAAAAATGCCGCCCTAGGCAAATGCCTTGTTTGCCTTGTGGTAAATGCCCCTGGGTTCAATAGGAAAGGTGAATCTCCTTGGCAGGAATACGGACAGCAATAAAAACCTAACCAGGATTTTAATACTTTCTTACTCTGTCCAAAACGAAAAAAAGTTATGGCTTTGGACACCCTTAGACAGAAATGAACTAAAGAGACCTTTAGATTGTTAGTGAAATAGAGCATTTTCATCTATAAGCCAACCAGGTTTGATGTTTTTTCACAAACATTTGTGCTGTAGGAGATTAAATTAAGCTGGCAAAGCATGCTGGGAGTAGTGGTTTAGCAACATCTGTGAACCAAATTGCTTACACCTGTCATAAAGATGTTGAAATAAAATAATGGAAAGGAAATGTTAAGAATAGCTGTGCATAAAGGATCTATTTTCACAGTTTGATTGTGATGATTTTATCACAAACATTATGTCTTTTTCTTCATTTCTGCTTTGTCCACTCTCATTATGGTTAATTACTGTTGTTGGGAGAGCCTTATTCCTTCTCATTGCTTCTACATTGGAATCCAGTTGCTATGCAAGTAGGTCTAATTAAAGTATATGTTAAAGTAATCGAATGTGAGTCATAGTGAAAAAGGGAGTGGGATGCTTCGGGCGGAGATGTCCTGATTTAAATCCAGAAGCCAGCTTGCCAGATTGCTTATATAAACACTTGTGTGCAAAACAGTTTTAGTCAAGTTCATTTATTAACATCTATTTTTGAACAATACAGCTTTGTTAAAGGGAACAAATGAATATACCAAAGTTGCTATGTTTTGTTAAGATTTAAAAAAGAGAACCATTTTTAGACCTCTTTCAGTGGTTCTTTATCTATTATCAGTACATTCTTGATTTCAATTTCCAGTCGTATTAAGGTATTCCTAAAGCATGTTAATATATTTCAATTAGAGATAAGCGAATCGAACCTGGCAAAGTGGAATTCGTTTCGAATATCAGGAAAAATTTGATTCGCATCGAATCCGAATTTTAGCAAACTTCGGGTGCACGAATCGAATTTTTCCCGATCAGCCGGCAAAAGTGTCACTGCAGAGAGCTCCGCTATTTCTGACAGTTCTGACAGTTCATTTACAGCGGTTGAAACATTGTATCTATTTGTTTCCATTTAGGATACAGATGTTTTTATTCGGAAATAAATAGATACAATGTTTCAACCGCTGTAAATGTGAAGGAACTGTCAGAGAACTGTCAGAAATAGCGGAGCTCTCTGCAGATACACTTTTTGCTGTACTTTAATTCTTCTTCTTTTCATTCTTCTTCTTCTTTTCATTCTTCTTCTTCTTCTTCTTTTCATTCTTCTTTTCATTCTTCTTCTTCTTTTCATTCTTCTTCTTCTTCTTCTTTTCATTCTTCTTTTCATTCTTATTCTTCTTCTTTTCATTCTTCTTTTCATTCTTCTTCTTCTTCTTTTCATTCTTCTTCTTCTTCTTTTCATTCTTCTTTTCATTCTTCTTCTTCTTCTTTTCATTCTTCTTCTTCTTGTCATTCTTCTTCTTCTTCTTTTCATTCTTCTTCTTCTTCTTTTCATTCTTCTTCTTCTTTTCATTCTTCTTCTTCTTCTTTTCATTCTTCTTTTCATTCTTCTTCTTCTTTTCATTCTTCTTCTTCTTTTCATTCTTCTTCTTCTTCTTTTCATTCTTCTTTTCATTCTTCTCATTCTTCTTTTCATTCTTCTTTTCATTCTTCTTCTCATTCTTCTTTTCATTCTTCTTCTTCTTCTTTGCATTCTTCTTCTTCTTCTTTTCATTCTTCTTTTCATTCTTCTTTTCATTCTTCTTCTCATTCTTCTTTTCATTCTTCTTCTTCTTCTTTTCATTCTTCTTCTTCTTTTCATTCTTCTTCTTCTTCTTTTCATTCTTCTTTTCATTCTTCTTCTTCTTTTCATTCTTCTTTTCATTCTTCTTCTTCTTCTTTTCATTCTTCTTCTTCTTCTTTTCATTCTTCTTTTCATTCTTCTCATTCTTCTTTTCATTCTTCTTTTCATTCTTCTTCTCATTCTTCTTTTCATTCTTCTTCTTCTTCTTTTCATTCTTCTCATTCTTCTTTTCATTCTTCTTTTCATTCTTCTTTTCATTCTTCTTCTCATTCTTCTTTTCATTCTTCTTCTTCTTCTTTTCATTCTTCTTCTTCTTCTTTTCATTCTTCTTTTCATTCTTCTTCTTCTTTTCATTCTTCTGTTCATTCTTCTTCTTCTTCTTCTTCTTCTTCGTCGTGCCCCGTGACTGCCCAAATGAGTGAAGTGTGCGGTGATTCTAAGATCGACGGCACTCATCTGCATGTCATACTGACTGACAGTATTATTTCTCTTCCCCAGCAGACTCCAAGGGCATTTAAATTAAAGGTACAGTGTTCTGCACTAATATAAAGGCTCTCTGAAGCCTAGAAACCCTTTTAATAAGTTAAATTCGCGGCGAATAAATTCGCATCGAATCGAATTTCTCCCGCAAATTCGGCGAATCAGCCGAATCGAATTTTTGAATAATTCGCTCATCTCTAATTTCAATGATTGTTTTTCAACATTAAAATCCAATTGAAGTCTCGTATCTTTTTAAAGCTACCCTTTTCTCTCACAAAAAAACAGATTCCTGCTACTCATACTCCAGCATACTCTTTACTGGTATGTATGTTTTGCTGGTATTTATGTTCATTCGCATGTGCGGCTATACTGACACCCCTCTGAAAAGCAATCTGCACTTTTCAGAGGGTGCTTGACAGGCAGTGAGGAGGCGATATGTCTCCTCCTTAAAGTGGTAGTAAACTCTTTGAACAAAAAAAAGTTTCCTGCTGCAAGGGAACATCATAATGTGCTAGTAGGAATCGCATACTAGCACATTATGAAAGACATACGTTAGAACGAAGCCCTCTAGCGGTGCACTGTCTCCGCTGCTGAGGCTTCTATCTTCACCTGATCTTCCTTCCGGGTTCTTGGGCTCCGGCTGTCTAACTGGCCAAGCTGCTGTGATGTCACTCCCATGGTGATGTCTTCTTCTGCGTTCCAGGCTGCGTCTGCTTGAATGGCCGAGCAGCTGATGACATGGCACACAACTGAGAAGGAACGGCACGGGTATGCCATTCCTTCAGAGCACATGTGCCAGTATTGTCACCGGCTGCAACTCTGTAGAATATCTCCTAACCGGTGAATGCTTAGGAGATATTTATTTTACTTATAGGTAAGTTTTATTATAAGCTTGGCTGTAAAAGGTTAAAGTATAAAATGAGAGTTTTCTACCACTTGCTTTACCCTTTGAAATGTCAAACCACCACACCGCAGAAAGCGGCTGCTGGATGGTTGCGGCATGGCCCCGTTCACTTAAATGGGTTGCGTTTGATGCTGGAGCCAGCTGCAAAATTCAAGAGGAGAGAGGAGTGGACAAAGATTTTTTTTTTGGCCCTACTTCTCCTTAACCTCCCTAGTGGTATGATTATGTCCATATTTCTGTGCTCAAAGTGGTACATTTTTTTGCATGGAAATATATATTTTTATTTTTTTGTAGGCCTGAAATTTTTAGGAATTACTTACTGAAATTTGTCAGAACAAGAGTCTAGTAAACATCCCGGGTAGGATAAAACTTGAAACACAAAATCATAAATTATAATTTAATAAATAATCATAAAAATAATAATAAAATAAATTTAATTCAATAATATAATCAAACCAAAAACACTGAAATTTGAAATATAGCGCCAAGTTCTCACATCACTGAGCAAAGTCGCAAAATGGTTTTCAGTGTCTGATGACGAATTTCCCCACAAATCATTATCACTCAATTCTGCAAGTGGTTCTGATTTACTATTGCTGTTCTCTAGCCGGTCTAAAACCGCTTTTGACCAAAAGGGACGCTTTTTGGATGCCATGGACTTTTCTAAGTTTCCAGGCAGAAAGAACAGTCAACATGCAGACAGGGCACAGGACAAAGCACTAGGGACAAAATGTATGTGAAATGGTTTGATAAAGTAATTTTTTTCTATGTCAAAGAAAATGACAGTTTCTAAAAATGTTTAAATTTGCCGCCGTTCCGGCCCCCGTACGTCCCGACGCTTGCAGGGACCGGAACACGGAAGCCAGATGCATCGGCCGGAGGAGATGGCCGGGGACGCTGCAGGGGACACATCGCAGGAGCGAAGGACAAGGTAAGCGCTGCAGGGACTCCCTGAGCAACGCCGCATGGTAAGCCCGAGTGTAGCTTGGGGTTACCGCTTTTGGTACTGAAACTTTACCCCGAGCTACACTCGGGAATACTGCCAGGGAGGTTAAGATCATGGTGTTCTGCACTCCTGTAAACAATTTTTTAACTCAGTCAGTCCAGGCTCTGGAAAGATCCCGACTTTACAGTCGAAATCCACCCAGATGCCTGGACTGGCAGCCACTGGGAGAGTGAGCCAGCTGCTCCTGCCCTCTCCACAGCCCGGCACTCCAGTGAGCACTAGAGGGGCAGAGCAAAGAGCTGGTGGCTGACAGAATGTCAAACCATTTACCCCCCCCCCCCCCATAACAGAAAAATCTGCGTGCAGATGTCAATTCATCTTAGTTTTTATGGAGACAAATTACATTTGCATTACATTGCACATCCTGGCCTTTATAAGCATTGGTGAACTGGTGATGTAGCCAAGGCCTCAGGGGTTAATAGTGGGAAGGCTATCTCACCAAGTGTCTTCCTGAAAAATCCTGTGGATACTCTGCTGGATCTCTCAGTATTACTGGCAAAGGCTTTTTTTTCTTTACCCAGATGATGATTAGGGTCACATGGGTGGGGGGGTTAGAACTCTAGGAAAAAAGGGGAGAATCTTCTGCCCTTTCTTAAAATAGCTGCTGGGTGGAGAGTGATGAAGAAGAAAAGTAAGAAAATCCTCAAAAAAAGCCTGCAAGGAACAGTAAATATCTTTTTTGTTATCTCTTTTCACAACATTTTTCACTGCGACTTTACTTTCTTTGTGACAGTCTGGAGGAGGGTCCACCCTTAAGTTTAGGTAAGCCTATGAAATATATAAGAAACTGATGCCTATACTGTATTACACCTTTTTTTCTTTTGGTTTCTATTTTAACACAGATGGCCTGGAGAGCCATAAATATCAGGACACTCTACTATGCATTGTGGCTCCTATAGTCACCAGCAAAAATCAGCCTTCCCTTCTTCAATATTGGTTGATAAGTTCATCTTTATAATGATGGGACAAAAATGCAACAGGTGGAAAAGAGTGGGAAAGACATAACTGAGAACTGAGCAATCAGCGGTCTTTGATCGCTGTTCTCAGTGCAAAGCGGGTGGGGGACAGATGTAGTATCAATGTGAGTATAATTTTTTTTTTAAATCCTGAACTTCTCTTTTAAGGAAACCTCAGAAACTACAAGCTTTTTAAACTGCAAGTGTTTCACTAGAAAAAAGCAAAGGACCCCAGAAAAAGCAAAAAAAGCCCCCCCCCCAAAAAAAAAGAAAAATAATTTTAAAAGGTTTTTTTTATTATTATTTCAGACCAATAAATGAAATACATACTAAATTAAAAAACTACAATTGGTGCTTAAAAGTTCAAGGCAACCTGTGAAAACAATTAGGGAAGTAACACATACTGCAGCTTGCTAAAGGCTTCAGGTTCTCTAACTATACTGTACATTAATCTCTTCAATCCCCTGCAACCAAGGCTCAAGAAACTCACCTAAAAGGTGATCCTAGGTATGGGTTTTTTTGTCCAGCTTAGACCAGTGCTTGGTGACATTCACAGAACACCTTGCATTTTTCATAATGATAGCATGGCATTTTCTGATCGGACAATTGGAGATTGTGACATCAGCAGCCCACCTCTCCACTTTGTATAATTTAATATAATGATATAGTGTATAATAACGGGCCTGACTGAGCATTATGCCATTATTTTATATGTGTAGGATTATATATATTTATATTTGTTATAATTTATAGTCCTATTCCCCTTCCCCCAGTTGTTCCCTTGATATGCCCTTGCGTTCGCCCCCCAGGGAAATCTAGGGTGCGCACCTTGTTTGAATATTTTAGCCATGCTCCCAATGAGTAATTCTAAACCATGAAAGCACACTGATGTCAATTATTGTGAGTAATATGTTTTTATTTTATGTTTATACAGACTGTTGTTCTTCCATGCTTCTGAAGAAATGGCATATCTCACAAAATGCCTAGAAGAAATTAAGATCCCCATAACAGTTTGAGTTATGCAGGCCATACATGGTTTGAATTCTGAATGATTTTTTGTCCGAAAATCGAAAATGTTGTTCGCTCTGTAATCCCATGGTGCCATCATTGATTTTGAAAATCGGCCAACCAAGTCATAAAGTTCACCCCATATAACAAAACTTCTGTTCCTTCCAGGTCACGGCTCACGCGCATATTCTTTTCGGAAAAAACGTTCGCACGATTTGACCATCATTGAATCAAAAATCGGTCATTTTTCACACATTTTCCAACATGCCCGATCACTGAAAAGGGGAGGAACCACAAAAATCGGCCAGTGCCATTGACCCTCTAATAGAGCGAAAATCGGCCGATTATTCTTAGGTCCGATTTTCGGACGAAAAATCGGTCGATTTTTGACCCATGTATGTCTGGCCTTAGGTTTAAAAATGTGTATTAATAGAGGCCTCATAGCCTTGTTTTAACACAATGGTATAAAATATCATTCAGGTGATTAATTATAAAGGGCTTAAAATACTGTATAATACAACATAAAATATATGAATTTGGACATTAAATCATGATGCATGGTTACAAGTTTACCTTTTCAGAAAAAAATGAAAAGGTGGACTAACCCCATACAATTTCCCCACCCCAGTCCCCGCTGTACTTACCTCCAATGTTGATAAGCTGTCAGTGACCAATTTGAATTGCTCTAATCCATCCCAGGAGTGTTGCTGATGCTGAAATATATTACATTTTGTTTTTGGGTTTGATAACAATGTTCTTACTTGTATGCAGCTGAATAACATAAAATACGACATTTTGAAAAGCAATATGAACAGTCCATCTAAGCAATGATCCCACCAATGATAGTGATCAGCCATTAGGAAGGTGTGGGAGCAATAAGTGGTAGAACATCTTTAACACGCCTGGGAATTATTGAACCTTGCTTATTGGAATGGCAGAGATTTCTTGGCCACCCTGAAACATTTGAAGAAGGCCACAGGTACCTCTAGGACGGTGGGTGTGCTGTAAGCATGTATGTACATATATTTTTTTGCCAACTGTGCTGTAAAGGGAGCTATTCTGAAAAGCAATAAAGGAGATGACATTGTGGTTGTAGATGCCACCTCAAACTCTGGAGACGTAATTTTTGTTTACCTTCTTTAGGCTCAATTCACAGGTTTTCTCTGCAATTTGTAAATCTCATTGGGCTGATAATCTTGAAAATAAATGTCACTTTTTTTTATTCCAGTGTTAGCTTTCTTAATTAAGCCTTTTTTGTGTTATTGACCCAAAACAAATATGTAGAGGGAGCAGGGGTGTCCCTAGGGTTGGTGACACCCGGTATGGTAACACTTGGTGTCACCCCTCCGACGATCCCCGTAGGATGGATCGGATCTGCGGATTGAGCATAATGGATCGGAGTCCGATCCATTATGCTCCCCAGTCCGCAGATCCAATCCATCCTGTGGGGATCGTCGGATTGCAACCTATACAGGGTTAACTGATCTCTCCACGAAAAGGTACGTTTTAAAGCAAGCCGACGATCCCTGCAAGATGGATCAGATCTGCAGATTGGGGAACATAATGGATCAGACTCTGATCCATTATGCTCAATCCGCAGATCCGATCCATCCTTCGGGGATCGTCGGCTTACTTTAAAACTTACCTTTTTGTGGAGCGGGTCCAGTGTCACCCCATGCAATAGGTGTCACCCAGGGTGGCGTGCACCCCCCACACCTGCCTAGGGATGCCACTGAGTACTGATGTTCTTGAACAATGACTTACTAAATAGTAAAGGAGCAAAACTCAGGTGGCCAGACCATTTTTGCAGTTTTTACATTGCTTTTTTATTTTTTCCTTACCACTTTATGAGTTTGTAAAAGACCCCCAAACCATACATTTTCTCAAAGCACATGACCATGACCAATAAAAAGAAACTGCTACTGTTTTTAAGGCCCTGCAATATTTGCGCAAATGTTTACCAAATCAATATTTTCGTTAAGAATACACTAAAATCATTATTAGCAGATACAAACACAGCAAATTTTACAACATTTCTGCTAAATCCTTATTTGCACACATAAACACAGCATAACTTACAAAGTTCTTGTTAAATTCTTACTAAGGCCTCATTCACATGGGGTATATTAAAGCATATGTCCATGGATGGCCGTGATGGCCGTGATTACCCACGCGGGGATGCACAGGTGTTCTGTGCATCCCTTGTACAGGCAGCCCTATTCATTTAGAAGCATGTCTTCATCTACCCTTACTATGTTTTTCATTTTCATTTTTGACAATTTTATTTATATTTTTATCTGGAACAATTTTGTTTTTAATATTTTTTTCATTTTGTTTGGGGTGTGTGGGGGGGGGGGCCTTGGAGAGACTTTGGAGAGGGGTCTAAACAGACCTCTGTCTCTTTGACGTCTAACGTCCCTTGACGTCTGACGCCAAACTGGAAGTAGCGGCGCGGCCATTTTTAGTATTGGAGAACGTGTTTTTTTTGTCATACAAACTGCTGGGACTGGTCTGAAGTAATCCCTAATGTAAGCATGTATTAAATTTCTTGATTTATACCTTATCCAAATACTTCATGGGTCTCTTCTTTACCTTCTGAGGAAATTGGGGAAGCTGAAAGTCTACTACCTGATGGTGGATGGAAGCTGTTAAGCGATTACTTATCCTGAGATGCTTGTTGTTACTCCAAAGGGTAATTGCCTTTAATCCCACTAGTGTTAGATGGTCAAGGTTTATACACTTCACGTATTGATATGATTCATTGAATTTTCACGGAGTGGTTATGATGGTTTAACCGTTAGCCTACAGGGCACTTATATCCCCTTCCTGCCAGGCCAATTTCCACCTTTCAGCGCTGTTGCACTTTGAATGACAATTGCGCGTTCATGCAACACTGTACCCATATGAAATTGTTATCATTTTTTTGTGACAGATAGAGCTTTATTTTGGTGGTATTTAATCACCTCTGGATTTTTTATTTTTTTCTTAAACAAACCAAAAACCACTGAAAAGTCTGAAAATTTTTTTTTTCTTAGTTTTTGTTATAAAATTTTGTAAATAAGTGATTTTTCTCCTTCACTGATGTGTGCTAATGAGGCTGCACTGATGGGCACTGATAGGTGGCACTGATGGGCACTGATGAGGAGGCACTGGTAGGTGGCACTGATGGGCATTGACAGGCAACACTGATGGGCACTGAAAGGCAGCACTCATATATGGCACTGATAGGTGGCACTGATAGGCGGCACTGACTGGCACTGTTAGGTGGCACTGACTGGCACTGTTAGGCGGCACTGATAGGCAGCACTGACGGGCACTGATAGGTGGCACTGACTGGCACTGATATGTGGCACTGATTGGCAGCACTGATATGTGGCACTGACTGGCAGCACTGATAGGTGGCACTGACTGGCATTAATAGGTGGCACTGACTGGCACTGATGGGTGACACTGAAAGGCAGATCAGATGGGCACTGATATGTGGCGTTGATGTGGCACTGATGGGCACTGAAATGTGCACTGATGTGGCACTGATGGGCACTGGCAGGTGGCATGGATACGCACTGAAAGCTGGCACTGATGGACACTGACAGGTGGCACTGCTGGGGATACACAGATCATCAGGGCACACTGATCATCAGTGCTCTGATGATCTGTGTACATGTCCCCTCCACGGAATGCCGATTACCATTTTTATTTTGGATTTTTTTCCTTTTTTTTGTGTGTTGATTTTCACGGTTGCAGGGGTGTACACGGAGTGAAAATTGTCTTTGCGCGATTCACGTGTCACTTACGTTGTATTGATTAATTTTTTCACAATTTTTCACATATTAATTTATTTTATAAAATCTGAAGGTAATACACTATGTCAGTTTCATTTTTTAGGGATTTGTATGTTACCTCCAGACTCTGGACCTTCCTATCATGTCTTTCCTGTGTGATCTCAATGACATTCTTAGATGAATGTATTGATATAAACCACAGGAGTAGGGACTTGGCACTTCTCCCACCCATGTCCCTCTATATTAAGTACTGCAGATAACTGCAAGCCTATCTAGAGTTCAGAATCTCATTGAATACACATGGGGGCTCTTGACCCACAATGCAGTTGGGTTTGCATTTGTGTCAGATTAATTCTTGGGGCAATTTCACATTTGGGTCTTCTGGATCCTGTCCAAGAAAACATTTTACCTTTCTGAGCTAACTGCTGCACTTAACTATTACAACACAAGATGATTTTAATGCTTATGTAACGTTCACTCCTGAACGTGCCACTGGTTTTCACAAGTTTTTTCCCAGTTAGCGCAGAGGTAGCCAGGCAGCAGTTCACTCACTCTGGCTCAATAATTGGTCTAGGGGATGTCTTTTTTTATATATTGCTGAAAACTTGTAACTGGGGAGGACAACAGTGTATGGGATACTCCAAAATATTAAAGCACAAATTTGCAGAGGACACTTTCTCTAGGTGATAGCAACACAGCCTATCATTCCCAGCTGTGCACCAAAAGAATATTAGGCACAGAATTAGCAGAGGTGCCTCTCCACTAGGCAGCAGCTACAGTATTTCACTACCAACTGTAGGTCAGGAAAATGTTTGAGCATGGATAAGACGTAAAAGTAGACTGCAACAGTCAAAGTTCCCTGCAGCTGATCACCACAAGATAGATTTGGGCAGTTATTAGGAGAGGACTGGAGCAGTCTGGGTTCTTCCAGCTGATAGGCAAGATAGGATAGCACCCTAGTAGGCACACTGGAGTAGTATTCACCATCCACAACTGGAGACTATAGATAAACTGCAGCTCAGGAAAACCCAGTAGAGACAAAGCCATGAGTTCGATCCAGGGGGGGAGTAGTCCAGCAGCCAGTCAGGAAGGCTTCAGGACTTAGCAACCCCCTGAAGTACAAGATTCACTTCCTCCAGGTTAAGAACATGCACTATATTACCAAAAGTATTGAGACGTCTATCTTTACACACACATGAACTTTAATGGCATTCCAGTCTTAGTCCGTAGAGTTCAATATTGAGTTGGCCCACACTTTTCAGCTACAACAGCTTCAACTCTTCTGGGAAGGCTGTCCACAAGGTTTAGGAGTGCATCTATGGGAATGTTTGAAAATTCTTCCAGAAGCACATTTGTGAAGTCAAGCACTGATGTCAGACGAAAATGCCTGGCTCGCAGTCTCTGCTCTAATTCATCCCAAAGGTGTTCTATCAGGTTTAGGTCAGTCAAGTTCCTCCACCCTAAACTCACTGATCCATGCTTTTTTGGACCTTGCTTTGTGCACTGGTGCGCAGTCATGTTGGAACAGGAAGTTTCCATTCCCAAACTGTTCCCACAAAGCTGGGAGCATGATTGTGCAAAATGTCTTGGTATGCTGACTCCTTGGAATTCCCTTCACTGGAATTAAGGGGCAAAGCTCAACCCCTGAAAAACAACCCCACACCATAATCCTCTCTCCACCAAACTTTACACTTGGCATAAGGCAGTCAGGCAAGTACCGTTCACCTTACAACCACCAAATCCAGACATGTCCATCGGACTGCCAGACAGAGAAACGTGATTCATCACTCCAGAGGACAAGTCTCCACTTCTCTAGAGTCCAGTGGCTGCATCTGATGCTTTGCATTGCACTTGGTGATGTAAGGCTTGGATGCTGCCACTCGGCCATTGAAGCCCATTCCATGAAGCTCTCTACGCATTGCTGTTGTGCTAATCTGAAGGTCGCACAAAGTTTGGAGGTCTTTAGCTTATGACTCTGCAGACAGTTAGCGACTTCTGCACACTGTGCGCTTTAGCCTGCGCTAACCGTGTTCTGTGATTTTATGTGGCCTGGCTGAGTTGCTGTTGTTCCCAGTTGCTTCCACTTTGTTATAATACCACTAACAGTTGACCATGGAATATTTAATAGCAAGCAAATTTCACAGGTGGCCTTTTTTCAGAGGTGGCAACCTATTATTGCACCACGGTTTAATTTTATATACCTGTGGCCATGGAGGTGATTGGAACATCTGAATCCAATGATTTGGAGGGGTGTCCCAATACATTTGACAATATAGTGTATCTCTCTGGGCTCCTGGCTATTTACCTGCATCTCCCCACCATCTAGCCCAGGGATTGGCTGGGGCAAGGTAGAAGCTCAGCCGGGGCATTTGAATTTCCCCGCCCTGAGCTCTGGAAAGTTCTCAAGAGGCTCAGGGAAAATCATTCTAATTCCCAGACTGTGGAGCCAGAACAGACCAAAATCGTATCACAGCTTATCTGGCTACAGAGCAAGTCACACTAAATTTATCTAGTATCCATAGCCTAGGAGGGTGCTACACTTACAGTGATGCCTACTAATCACACTATCTTACATTGAGCCATTACTGTTTGTGCTACTGCTGACCTACAGTCTAGTAATAGTTAAACTTCTTGTTCTTGCTCTTATTGTGCATACAGGTGCCTGACACATTCTAAATCAGCACTTTGTCATATTATTATAAATAACAGATGTAACAAATGAAGCATCATGAATTGCCCTGGTAGACCAGCCTTCCTCAACCTTTTTACTCTAGAGGATCACTTGAAGTAATTTTCAGGTCTTGAGGAACCCTTTCTGAAGCCAATTCATTGTGGCTCATTGGGAAAAATGCTTCTTACATTGGTGATAAGTAGGAAGAATGCCCCCCTTACAGATATATAAAAAGCTCATTGGAATCATTCCAGGGATTCTGCCAAGTGATTGTTGGCCCTGGCACTATGCCAGCACTATCACATAGGAGGTCATTTTGCCACGTGTCAAAGAACCCATAGCGACTTCTGGAGGAACCCTGGTTGAGAATGGGTGTTCTAGACACATAAACATGGTGCAGATACTTGATAAGCAATACAACATTTGTCTTAAAGTGAATCTGTGTAGGTAAAAAATCTAGCAGTTGCTATTACTGACTAGTTTTTAAAGATGCAGGCACCAGGACTGTCAAACTGATCCTGGCGTCATTACCTAGGTAGTCTCTGACCAGGGATATGCATGCAGCCAGTGAATATCCTTTTGTTTGTTTGATGTAGGCCACTGATTAATTAGGAAGTAAAGTCAGATTCACAGGAACAGGCTGGCGGCTTTTCAGCGATGGACTCTGCTGAGACAAGACAAGAGGTATTGCACGCGTAAAAACCATGTAAACAAGGAGCACTTTGTTTGCAGAACCCTGACTTTGAAATCCAATACCAAACTGGAAGGAGGAAGATCTTTTGCTGCATCCTTAAAGGAGGGACCCACTTTCTGTGACCAGACCAGCTTTGTTCCTTCTGGATTGAGGATCCATGGGCTTTTGATATATACTGCTTATATATATCTTCTTTCTGGTGAGTGTGTTTTTCAGCCACTTCCTCACGGATCACCAACATTGAATTTCCACTTGTCACCTGACATGTTTCTATGAACTGGACTTGCAGTGGACTTATTTCTGTTTTATTACTACTATCTTCAGCGCTGCACTGTTTTTTATGTTAGGAAGTAAAGTCAGATTCACAAATTTAAAACCAAACTAGCAATGGCTGTCCTCATAATTTTTGTCTCCACTGGTTAACTTCCAAGTGAAGCAGTTGTACACATAGACAGATATGATCGTTGTATACAGTGGGGAAAATAGTTATTTGATCCCCTGCAGATTTTGTAAGTTTGCCCACTTACAAAGAAATTAAGGAACTATGATTTTTTATCATAGGTGTATTTTAAATGATAGAGACAGAATATCAACCAAAAATCCAGAAAGAACACATGATACAAATGTTATATATTGAATTGCAGTTCAGTGATTAAAATAAGTATTTGATCCTCTACCAACCAACAATAATTCTGGCTCCTACAGACTGGCTATGTGCTCATGTGGTAAACAGATTAGTCCTTTCAATTTAAGAAGGTGCTCCTAACAATAACTTGTGTATAAAAGACACCTGTCCACAGAATCTCTCTTGGGCACCACCATGGGCAAGACCAAAGAGCTGTCAAAGGACATCAGGCACAAGACTGTAGACCTGCACAAAGCTGGAATGGGCTACAAGACCATCATAAAGAAGCTTGGTGAGAGACAACTGCTGGAGCGATAATTTGCAAATGGAAGAAATAAAAAAATAACCAATTGCCCTTAGTCTGGATCTCCATGCAAGATTTCGTCTCATGGGGTAAGGATGATCATAAGGAAGGTGAGAGATCAGTCCAGAACTACACCGGAGGAGCTTGTGAATGATCTCAAGGCAGTTGGGACCACAGTCACCAAACAAACCATTAGTAACACAATATGCCGGCATGGATTGAAATCCTGCAGCACCCACAAGGTCCCCCCTCTTTAAGAAGGCGTATGTACAGGTCCATCTGACGTTTTCCAATGAACATCTAAATGATTCAGAGAAGGATTAACAGAAAGTGCTGTGGTCAGATGAAACCAAAATTGAGCTCTTTGGCATTAACGCGTCTTGCTGTGTTTGGAGGAAGAAAAATTCTAATTATGCCATAAGAATGCCATCCCTACAGTCAAGCACGGAGGTGGAAACATTATGCTTTGGGGCTGTTTCTATGCTAAAGGTACAGGCAAACGTTACGACATTCAGGGGCCAATGGACAGGACCATGTATTGTAAAATCATGGATGAGAACCTTCTTCCTTCAGCCAGAACACTGAAGATAGGTCATGGATGGGTCTTCCACCATGACAATGACCCAAAACATATCGCCAAGGCAACAAAGGAGTGGCTCAGGAAGAAGCACATTAAGGTCATGGAGTGGCCCAGCCAGTCTCCAGACCCTAATCCTATAGAAAATTTATGGAGGGAGCTGAAACTTCGTGTTGCCAAGCAACAGCCGAGAAACCTTAAGGATTTAGAGAAGATCTGCAAAGAAGAGTGGACCAAAATCCCTCCTGAGATGTGTGCAAACCTGATAACCAACTGCAAGAAACATCTTACCTCTGTGCTTGCCAACAAGGGTTTCTCCACCAAGTACGAAGTCATGTTTTGCCTGGGGGTCAAATACTTATTTTACTCACTGAACTGCAACTCCATTTATAACATTTGTATCATGTGTTTTTTCTGAATTTTTGGTTATTATTCTGTCTCTATAATTTAAAATACACCTATGATGAAAAATTATAGACCCTTCATTTCTTTGTAAGTGGGTAAATTTACAAAATCTGCAGGTAATCAAATAATTGTTTTCCCCACTGTTAATATGATAACATAATTTAAACAATTTTGAGCAATTTTTTTCTGCCATTTGGTTTACTGCAGAAAAACTGTGACTTGTTGTGACCAGCTAATACTTTCAATTTTGTTTGGATGTTGCCAGTATAGTTTGACCTTTACATTGAATGTGCTATATACTGTACTTATCTTGTCCAGCATACAATGTGTTTAGTGGGTTTTTTTCTGTTTTTTTTTCACCTGTCAAAAATGACAGTACTCTAAAAATAACCATCAAATGTGTGTGACCTTAAATGCCATTCTATATTTGCTGGCCACCTTAAAGTGTCAATAAAATTAAGCAATATGTCCAGATTTCTGGAACACAGTCAGGACAAACAAGCATGAGGTAATGTCTGCGACAAGAGAACAAATATTTATCTGCCAAACAGATTGGATGCAATTTGAAAGTCAGCCAAACATGGGTGGAGACCAAGAGTTCAACATTCTGTTTATTTTATTTAGAAGTGAAAACGGTTTCATGGATATAACCAGCATATTTACTTCTAAGACCTAGTGACGTATTTTTATTAAGTGAAACATGTTCCTTTCAAAATCACTTCATGGTTAAAGATAGCAAGTAACAAGGGATGTATTGGGGGTGATTTACTAAAGGCAAATAGGCTGTTTGCTGTAACTAACCATCTGAACATTAAATTGTTTCAGATCAAGAAAAAAATTTTTTATAAGGAAGAAAAATTGTTGACCTAAACTCACTTTATGTGACTTCAAGAAACTAATTTTTACACCATGCGAGTAACCACCACCAAATTGTAAAAAAATATATGATTGTCTTCATCAAAGCGAAATATTAAAGAAAAGGACTTTAACCCCACAAGAATAGATTAGGCCATTCTGGAGCAAAAGCAAATAAACCTCCAACATGAAAATACAGTAAAAAATACAAAGAAAGAGACATCAGTCAGGGAACACATTTGTCGCAGTTTTTTTAGCAAATATACTGTACATTTAAGAATGTATTATCAGAATGAGACAATGTGAATGTTTAATTTATTGCCACGGGTCACCACATTACTATTAGGAAATGCATCCAACATGAATTTGATGTCTAGCATCTGGCAAATCCATGAGTAAAAAGTGATGGCAAAAAAAAGATGTGGGATAATTGACAGAGAAGAGGACATCGAAACAATACCATGCTCTTAATGTTCATTGCTGGGATATATGTTCTCTTTAGCATGCCTGCAGATATTCCCAATTTTGCCGGAGGAGTCCAGACAATGTTAGAGGCTTCAAGAGTACTACTATTAATCACAATCTCAAAGAGGCTGTTTCAGACAAAGATTATTATTATTATTATTATTATTATTATTATTCAGGATTTATATAATGCCAACAGTTTGCACAGTGCTTTACAATATAAAGGGAGACAATACGGCAACGATACAGTTCAATACAAGAGGGTTAGGAGGGCCCTGCTCCTGGGAGCTTACAATCTAAGAGGGAGGGGCTAGTGGTACAAAAGGTAATAACTGTGGGGGACAAACTGATGAGAGAAATAGCAGATTTTGTTATTAGCTGAAGGCAGGGTAGACTTCCTGAAGAGATAGGTTTTCAGAGATCGCCTGAAAGTGAGCAGAGTAGGCAATAGTCGGATATATTGGGGTAGAGAGTTCCAGAGGATGGGGGAGGCTCTGGAGAAGTCCTTGAGACGAGCATGGGAGGAGGAGACAAGGGAGCTAGATAACAGGAGGTTGTGGGAGGAGCGGACAGGACGGTTCGGGTGATATTTGGAAACAAGATTGGGGGCAGAATTATACAGGTGAAACTCGAAAAATTAGAATATCGTACAAAAGTTAATTTATTTCAGTAATGCAACTTAAAAGGTGAAACTAATATATGAGATAGACTCATTACATGCAAAGCAAGATAGTTCAAGCTGTGATTTGTCATAATTGTGATGATTATGGCTTACAGCTCATGAAAACCCCAAATCCACAATCTCCGAAAATTAGAATATTACATGCAATCAATAAAACAAGGATTGTACATAGAACAATATCGGACCTCTGAAAAGTATAAGCATGCATATGTACTCAGTACTTGGTTTGGGCCCCTTTTGCAGCAATTACTGCCTCAATGCGGCGTGGCATGGAAGCTATCAGCCTATGGCACTGCTGAGGTGTTATGGAAGACCAGGATGCTTCAATAGCGGCCTTCAGCTCTTCTGCATTGTTCGGTCTCATGTCTCTCATCTTTTTCTTGGCAATGCCCCATAGACTTTCTATGGGGTTCAGGGCAAGCAAGTTTGCTGGCCAATCAAGCACAGTAATCCCACGGTCATTGAACCAGGTTTTGGTGCTTTTGGCAGTGTGGGCAGGTGCCAAGTCCTGCTGGAAAATGAAGGCAGCATCCCCATAAAGCTAAAGGAAGCATGAAGTGCTCAAAAATCTGCTGTTAGACGGCTGCGTTGACCCTGGACTTAATGAAGCACAGTGGACCAACACCAGCAGATGACATGGCTCCCCAAATTAACACAGACTGTGGAAACTTCACACTGGACTTCAAGCATCTTGCATTGTGTACCTCTCCATTCTTCCTCCATACTCTGGGTCCTTGGTTTCCAAATGAGATGCAAAAGTTGCTCTCATCAGAAAAGAGGACTTTGGACCACTGAGCAACAGACCAGGTCTGTTTTTTTTAAGCCCAGGAAAGACGCTTCTGACGTCGTTTGTTGTTCAGGAGCGGCTTGGCAAGAGGAATACGACATTTGAAGCCCATGTCCAGGATCTGTCTGTGTGTGGTGGCTCTTGATGCACTGACTCCAGCCTCAGTCCACTCCTTGTGAAAGTCCCCAAGACTTTTGAACGGCCTTTTCCTGACAATCCTCTCCAGGCTGCTGTCATCCCTGCTGCTTGTGCACCTTTTTCTTCCACACTTTTCCCTTCCACATAACTTTCTATTAATGTGCTTTGATACAGCACTTTGGGAACATCCAACTTCTTTTGCAATTACCTTTTGAGGCTTTCCTTTCTTATGGAGGGTGTCAATGATGGTTTTCTGCACAACTGTCAGGTCAGCAGTCTTTCCCATGATTGTGATTCCTACTGAACCAGAGAGAGAGACCATTTAAAGGCTCAGGAACCCTTTGCAGGTGTTATGGCTTAATTAGCTGATTAGAGTGGGACACTCTGAGCCTAGAATATTGCACCTTTTCACAATATTCTAATTTTCTGAGATTGTGGATTTGGGGTTTTCATGAGCTGTAATGTAATGAGTCTACTTATATATTAGTTTCACCTTTTAAGTTGCATTACTGAAATAAATGAACTTTTGCATGATATTCTAATTTTTTGAGTTTCACCTGTATATACTGCTCAAACAAATTAAAGGAACACTTTGAAAACACATCAGATCTCAATGGGGAAAAATATCATGCTGTTCTATTAGATTTAGGTCAGGCAAGCATGGGGGCCATTCAATGGTATCAACTCATTCATCCTCCAGGAACTGCCTGCATACTCTCACCACATGAGGCCGGGCATTGTCATGCACCTGGAGGAACCCAGGATCCACTGCAACAGCGTAGAGTCTGACAATGGATCCAAGGATTTCATCCCGATACCTAATGGCAGTCAGGGTGCCATTGTCTAGCCTGTAGAGGTCTGTGCATCCCTCCATGGATATGCCTCCCCAGACCATCACTAACCCACCACCAAAACGATCATGTTGAACGATGTTGCAGGTAGCATAACGTTCTCCACGGCTTATTCAGACTCTTTCACGTCTGTCACATGTGCTCAGGGTGAACTTGCTCTCATCTCTGAAAAGCACAGGGCGCCAGCGGTGGACCTGCCAATTCTGGTGTTCAATGGCAAATGCCAATCAAGTTCCATGGTGCCAGGCAGTGAGCACAGGGCCCACTAGAGGATGTTGGGCCCTCAGGCCACCCTCATGAAGTCTGTTTCTGATTGTTTGGTCAGAGACATTCACACCAGTGGCCTGCTGGAGGTCATTTTGTAGGGCTCTGGCAGTGCTCATTCTGTTCCTCCTTGCACAAAGGAACAGATACCAGTACAGCTGATGGGTTAAGGACCTTCTATGGCCCTGTCCAGCTCTCCTAGAGTAACTGCTTGTCTCCCGGAATCTCCTCCATGCTCTTGAGACTGTTCTGGGAGACACAGCAAACTTTCTGGCAATGGCAGGTATTGATGTGCCATCCTGGAGGAGTTGGACAGCCTGTGCAATCTCTGTAGCGTCCAGGTATCGCCTCATGCTACAAGTAGTGACACTTAACCTAGCCAAATGCAGAACTAGTGAAAAACTGTCAGAAAAGTTGAGTAGGGAAAAAAATGGCAATGGCCTCCATCTGTAAAACCATTTCTGTTTTGGGGGTTGTCTCATTGTTGCCCATCTAGTGCACTTGTTGTTAATTTCATTAACACCAAAGCAGCTGAAACTGATTAACAACCCCCTCTGCTACTTAACTGAGCAGATCAATATCCCAGGAGTTTAATTGACTTGATGCCATAAAAAGTGTTCCTTTAATTTTTTTGAGCAGTGTATGTTATTGTTAATGTTTTGAATTTTATTCGTTGGGCAATGGGAAGCCAGTGGAGGGATTGGCAGAGAGGGGTGACAGACATGGAATGGTTAGTAAGGTGGATGAGTCTGGTAGCAGCATTCATGATAGACTGAAGAGGGGATAGTCTGCGATTACATAGGCCAATGAGGCAACATTTGGTTGGATATGTAGATCATTTATTTTCTGCCACATATGGAGACTAGAAATATTCAACAGCATGGCCAAAAGTATAAATCGAAGTGCCACCACTTCTTCTTTGATGGCATGGTTGCTGGATTTTAACTTGCACTTATGAATAACAATAAGAAGTTATGACTCACAAAAACAACTTAAACAGATTGTAAATTGTGGCAAGAAGGCTGACATGTAGAAGAGAAAGCAAGGGCTTTATACTATTGTTAATCATATTGCAAGGAAAAAAAAGGACAGGGCAGTTTAAAAAAATATACAACCTACCTCATGTTTGTTCATATTACACAGAAGATATGATGTTCAATGTGTATATGAGTTGCCTTGACAACTGGTCAAAGAAATTTATGCATGAAATCTAGATGGCAAGAGGTTCTGTCCAACATCACACTTTTTCAATGACCTAACAAAAGACTATAATTTTGTCCAGATTTAAAAAAATGTATATTGGAATAAATCGTATGATCATAGGAGAAATAACAGCCAGTTATACAGTGCAAAATTAACATTATTTTTCTGAAATGAACATTACATTAAACTATTCTTTTCATCAAAGCTTCAGGCAATGTTTTTCATACACCATTCATCTTCCGTTTACAATCTTGCACTGTACTTTGTGGAAAAATATATGCAAATGTAGAATTTACAGCTTATTTTTTTAACTAATTAACTGTTTTGAACTAATATGTTTCTCAATTTGGAGGCTAAAGGGTATTCTAGGGCATTATTATCTCAGCTACGTATACAACAGTTTTCAATTGGAAATGTGTATTAGTTAAACATGTATTTATTAATCTATTCAAATCAATCAATTATTTAAAAATACATCTTATTTGTGCAATCTGCATGATTATTATATGTGCACTGTTGTTCCTTACAATTTAATGGTGAACATATACTTGCTCCTTGTTTTAGAAAATAAAAAATGTTGTATTTTTATTATATTTTTGTTGCACTAGAACTGTTCTGTAAGCCATTTCACTTTGCTTATTTGACTTTTCATTGTAAGATTGTTAATTTTCTCTTTGCTTCCTTTACTATAAAAAATAAATAGTATGTTATTTTATACATACAGTATTTATTACAGCTATACTAATTTTGTGTTAGATATGTTATAAAATTCACTTTTAAAGCATCTCATCTCAAGAAAGACTATCATATTTTTGGTTGTTAAAAAATGTGTTTTTATAATTACCAGATTAAATATATAGGTATTTTTTAAAATGTTACCTCTTGATCTATATTGTCTGATTTATTATTTATGTTACATAAAAAAGTAAAAATGGATTTTCAATAGGATCAATTTCTTTTCAACAAAAATGATGAATGGAGTGGAGTTCCAGTGAAAATTAAAAAAAAATAAAAGTCAGCAGCTACAAAAACTGTAGCTGCTGACTTTTAAAAAAATGGACACTTACCTGTCCTTCAATCCCGCGGTGTACTCCCCGTAGCCCATTTCACTGGTTGCCCTGTGTTCCCGGCGCCGGAATCTTCAGTGTGGGCACCCGACTTAACAGCTTGCGACTTCACAGCCAGGTGCTCATTGTGCATGAACGAGTAGTAGTATTAGTAGTAGTATTTTGTGAATGGTCTCATAGTCTTCTGGGACCTGTCACATGTCCCAAAAGACTACGGGGATGGATGGGTGGGTACCTGTCAATTTTCTGTACTTTCTCCCCCCCCCCCCGCTCCAAAGGTGCCAATCCTTAACGGGAAGTGGGGGACCAGACCTTAAAGTTGAAATTCCCCCTTCGGGTGGAGCTCCCCTTTAAGTCGGCCATAGATGATGGTGTTGATGGGGGAATTATTCCCACAGAGATTTTGTGTTCTCCCAGCTGAAGGGGGGTAGGGGAAGAGCCATCCCAGCTGGGAGAACACAGTGGTTATTGCTAGAGGCTTTAACTGCTAAAATTCACTTATAATCGCATAAAAAATTCCAACAGGCTGGTTTTACCCAAGTCATACAACAAATGATATACATACAATGAGCTTGCACAAAGATGGTTCAAATCTCAGCCGGTCTCTGCTGAACGGCCAAGATTCGAACAATCTATGGCCGGTTTTTGTCAAAACTGCTTCAGCTCCTTCATTAACATTTACTTTGCTAAACAGTGATGAACCTCATTTGGGGCACCATTAAATGCATTGCACCAACATATATAAAACATTACCACAACTCAAAGTATGATTCTGCCCTTACTGAACACACATCAATCCCCTATTAAGGAGATTAAAAACAAGTGTGTGTGTGTATATATATATATTAAAAATGTTCAATATATACTGTATATATATACTGCATGTATAATATATACAGTATATCTCACAAATGTTGGTTTTGTGACTATTTAAAAAGTATATCTTTGTATTTTAAAGTAGCTATAACATAGAATAGTTAACCTAGTTTGCATTCCATTCCACAACATTTGAAAGTGACCAAATAATATTTACAGTTAAAAGTTGATATGCATAATGTTCAAAATTTTAAAAAGATGTAATATTTGGAAAAAGAAAAACAAATTGTACAGTTTATAAAGTTCTAAAAGTGGCTGAAGCAATTAGTAAAGCAAATAGCTCAGCTGGGCCAGCTTAGCCCAAGCAAGCTATTTAAAGTCATATATGGATATATGCTTTAAAGGAGAAGTGAGGGAATATAAAAATAAACATCCATACTTGCCTATCTGCTGCACCATTGGTCCGAAACTGCAAACTGCCTTCCTCTGGCTCTAAGCCTGAGAACTGAGTGCTCACATGACAACTGATTGCTCAGTTCTCAGGTCCATTCTGAGCAGAGAGCGGTGCTTGTCAGTCATCTCTCTCTGCTCTGCCCCTCCAGCTCTCACCGGAGTGTTGGGCAGGAGAGGGGACTGGAACAGCTGTCAATGATGTGGCGACAGGCTGAGCCAGCTTCCTGTAAGGTATCTGGGTGGATTCCCCCCAGTGTCTGGAAGTGCTCTGTGGATTCAGCTAAAGCCCGCAGTCAGCTGATTCTGGGTCACAGGAGAGCACAAGTAAGTGCACTTCTGTGACCCACATGGGAAGTATGGCGAAAAGAGCTTTGGCCATACTTCTCTTTAAAGGAATTGACCCTATAATACTCACCTTGCAAGCATCTTTCTTGCTTTCATACTTGCATTGCCAGCATCCTTCATCTCATAACTTTGGTCCTAATGCTAGACCAGAGCGCTGTCATGGGGAAGAGGTCACATTAAAATAGTTCTCTTTAAAAAGCATCTCCACATGCAATACTATCTACAACTAACCTTTGCTTTTACTTCTCTTTATGTTTAATGCACATGTGAGTGTCACAACCTATGATCACAAAAGATCAGTGCCAAGTCTTGGGACTATAAAAGTATGTATTACAATATTCAGAAATAGTGGAAAAATCCAGTAGTCTCCTAAAATTATCACCAATCATCATCAATATATGACTATCATCACCAACATCTGATCATCGTCAGCAACATTTGACCAATGACCAAATACTGCATGGCTTGCACCTGTATACTATAATAAATACTCATGTGGAATCATTTAATAAGTTGAAAGAGTTCCAGCATTTGGTGTCTGTGTCTGATCTCCCGTACTGCAGTATGTGTCTGAGTTAGGCCTCATAGATTAACTATAGGGACAGGTAGCTGTGCTTGTATGTACAAAGAAATGCACAATATGTATGCTTAAATGGGAGGGAGGTAGCAAACTGGGCAAACCTATACTGTGAAACAAGATCAAATAAAGAACAAAATAAAATGTTCCATATTTAACATTTACTACACTATGGAGCATTTTGCTCTGTTCATTATATCTGAGCTCACTACAATGCCTATTCATAGTTGAAGCCAATTCCTATTTGTTTAGCTAAAGTAATACAACTACCTTGCATCTTTTTATATGTGTTTAAAGTTATATATGAGTGTAATGATTTTTTAATCATTTAATTTTTTAGTGGTATTTTACCATACTGCCCTCTTTTTCCAGGATTGTTGCCTGAACCAAGTATACTATTTGTTGAAAAGAAATTGTTGAAATTATGCTTTTAATGTTAATATTTATAAATATTAAAAATGTTAACATACCGATTAGCATTCTTTTGGAAGTCTACATGAGATATAATAGAATCACCTTGTAGTTGATTTCTAACAAATATTCTGCTCAGTGAAATTCTGCAACAGTGCTAATACACACTGGTGTTTAATTTACTAAAGCTGGAGAGTGCAAATCATCTTCCAAGTTTTATTTCCAAAGCTTGATTGAACAAGCTGAGGTTAGAAGCTGATTGGTTTCTTTACAGAAGTGAGCCTGATTTAGCACTCTCCAGTTTTACTAAATAGACCCCATTGCATCCATTCTCCAAAAAGGCAGTACATTTGTTGTTTCATCTGCAGGCAGCAGACGCTTGCTTCTTGTTGGGTGTTGCTCAGTAATTTCTTCACAAAATACCATCTTGTGTGACCAACATCCACATTAATAAGTTCTTTAAGCAGATATTTTCAAAAATGGTTTGTGGGAAAACAAGGCAAATCTTGCATTCTTGAATCCTTGCATTTTCTGTTACCAAGGAAAGTGAAAAATATAAAAATACTTTTAACGTAGAAAAAATTTAATTTTTTTAATTTAAATTTTATTTTAACAAATAGAAAAATTTACTATATTGCAGTTTACCAGTCCTTGGATGTGGCAGTGTATTTGTTTTCTTTTTCAAGTACATTTTATGCAAGTATATAGAAAATGAAATTTTCCTTTCCAGCTACCCCTGTGATCTACAAACATCTCCCAGCTATGTAATAAAGGAAAAGAGAGATGTTTGTAGTTCAAACCAGGACAGCAGCCTAGGGTGACAAAGCTGCTCCTTCATAGGTGCAGTGCATCAAGTAATTGCTCTCACCAAGGACAGGAAGTGTATTACTGGAAGGATCACTATATGAAAATCAAGCAAATAAAACATCTGCACAAAAGAATCAGACTATTCCTTCCTGCAAGGGAATTTTCATTTTCAAAGATAATTTTCCTGTACTTTAGTGAATTAGGAAAAGCTATAGTTATTGCCATCATAAAATCATAGATTGTAACCTCGAAAGAGCAGGGCCCTCAATCCCCTCATGTTTTGCATTGTATTGGTATTGTTCTGTCACATGTTCTGTCCCCCTTTGTAATATACAGCGCTGAGCGAACTATTGGCGCTTTATAAATACTGTATAATAATAATAATAATAATAATAATAATGTGCAAGCAAACATACTGGGGTTGATTTACTAAAACTAGAGAGTGCAGAATCTGGTGCAGCATCTTGGTGCATAAGCGTCAAGGTTTTATTATCAAACCTTAATTGAACAAGCTTAAATTATAAGCTGATTGGCTACCAAGCACATCTGCACCAGGTTTTGCACTTACCAGTTTAAGTAAATCAACCATAGTTCTTTTAATTATTTTTTAGTGATTTTGTTAGTTTAGTTTTTTGTTACTATTTGAACAGTCCATATGCTTTTCATGAATCGACATTAATAGACACAAAATTATTTCTCATATTTAAAAGTCTAAAGGAAAGAGGAATAATGATAATTCAAAAAAAAAGAAGACATTATATGCAGAAAAATTCTTAAACGGGTATTTAAATAGGCACGCAAAGGGCAAAGTCACAGTTTGGACATACACACCTTGGTCATATGTCATTACATTTGACTTACAAGTTGCAAGTACACCTGAGTACTGTTAAACTAGATGAGGCCCCAAACTCTTCATATACACATAAAAACAAATGGGGAGGGGGGGGGTTATCAAAACTGGAGCAGACAGAATCTGAAGCAGCTGTGCATGGCAACCAGCCAACTTCTATCTTTAGCTTGTTCAATTAAGCTTTGAAAATGAAAGCTGATTGTTTGCCAGACACATCTGCTCCATTCTGGCTGCTAAAGTTTGATTAATGTATGTGCTTTCCTTTGCAAATGGATAAGAAGAGTTTGGCAGAAGAAAGGATCTCTTATCCTTTTCCGCTATGTTGCCATCATTCCATAAATGCATTTATTTCTGTGCTCTAACAGACTGCATATGGACCTCAGTGGAGTGATCTCCACCTGATGTCTGCCTTGTAGTTTGGCACTGATGACGTTAGTGCCAGTGGCAGCCACGGACCAGAAGGAAGATGCTGGCAAAATACAACCATTGATATAATTGATCCTGTGGACTTTCCTATGTTCCACTGACAACACTGCCAAAAGGTGATTTATTAACTTACTTCCACAGAAAGAAAGCCTTGCGTAGGTGTCAGTAGTCAGTGTGCTGTCTGTTTTGGCCAACTTTATTTTCATGTGGTTATATGGTTCTGATAAAAAAAAATCCCTTTCTGCTTGATCTTTCCATGTCCACATGTAATAAGAATCAAGATGAGTAATATAAAGTGTTCCTGACTGGGAAAAGTAGCATGGTAACTGATGATTAAACCTGAGTAGCACCAAACATCTACCTTGCCTAGGACCATCGTAGGTCCTTAAAGTTTATGTATAGCCAAAATAT
This sequence comes from Staurois parvus, assembly GCF_062004578.1. Lineage (NCBI taxonomy): Eukaryota > Metazoa > Chordata > Amphibia > Anura > Ranidae > Staurois > Staurois parvus. The sequence goes on from NW_028317892.1 coordinate 6,007,912, forward strand.
TTTTATCTTTAGTTTTGGATAGAGTTGGGAAGGAGTAGAACCCTTGTCAAGTTTTTATTGCTAGCTGTATCCTCTCAGCATAAGCTGCAGATACCCTATATAAAGAAAGAAGTGTGCAGTTAATCCAGAGTGGTGGTTGATACAGAAGCTGCTGCTACTGCTACTGCTCACCATTAAAATGCTGTTGTGCAGATTTATGTAGAGGGATGGGGAAGCTGATGGCAATGAATACCTTCCATTTTCATGGAGGATCTTCCTGTTATTCCTCCTTCAGTTGTTTATCTTGTTCCTTCTTGGCCTCCTCTCCTTTTCTGTACCATTTCTTCTACTTGCCTGCACCTCCTCTGGATTGCTGCCCTCTGCTTCCTGCTCTGATCATCAGACCAGGTCTCCTGCCCCTGCGACATCAACATCTGGCCCACCTCCTTCTGTGTCATCTCCTCCTCACTGATCATACCATGGTAAGGGCATTTCATCTGTGTCTTCCCAGAGTGAAAGATCTTCTAGGCCTCCATATAAATGAGGATTGAATGAAAATGAGATTCCTTCTACTGCTACTCCTTCACATGCCATTGTACTTGTTTTTCTTCTCATGGTATTAACAATATTTGCTGATGTGCCTCCTGAAACTGTCACTGATTCTGTTTCTAATGCTGTCCCTCAGTCATTATCCATCATGTCTGGGATGCCTAATCATTCTTTCAACCCTTTACAAGCTACTTCTTCTGAAGTTATTCCAGGTGAGTCCAATGATTTAAATTTAATACAGTATTACATTTGGGTCATTCTTTTTCTCTGTTAGTTGATAAATTTAAAACTCAGGCTTCTTCTACTGCTATTGCTCCATCATTTGGAAGGCTGGTGAATGTGTGGTTTGATAATGCTTTACAGAGCTCTTCGCTTACTCAGTCTAATGTATCCAATATTTCTGTGTTTGACCTTTACATCCTTTGACATCTCCACTTATTTCTTCTTCTGTACCTGAGAGCTGTTTTAAGGAAGCATTTTCCTGTGAATGTTCCACACTGGGATTCCAGTGCTCTGTTCGGTCTCTTCATTTGACGATGCTTCAGTCAAGATTTGTTGTCTGGGCAGATCTGCATTGTTTGACACAACTGATATTAAAACAGTGTTTGGTTAGGTTTTTGTTTTCAAGGTAAATAAAATATTTTGATAAACACTTGACCATGGGATGTTCTATGTTGTATCATTATTGTGTCATGATTTTGAGATGTTTTCTTTTTTAGAATGGGTCATCAGTTTCCAGAGAGGTTCTGACGATCTAGCTCTTTATATAGGTGAGTGTTTTTCCTTTTTCTTGTTGCAGTTGATTTGGATGATTGCTTGTATTTGTTTCGTGAATTCCAAATAATTAATCATAATTTTGGAATTCCTTTGGCTCTTGAAAAATCTGTGTGGCCAATGACTTGCCTGGAATTTTGAGCTTTTACTATTGATGCTGATAGAATAGAATTTTGTTTGCCATTTGAAAAAGTTTACAGATTGCAGAATTACGTCTCTTATGTTATGTTTTTACCAGGGGTGGACAGACAACTCATGGGGCCCCCGGGCAATAGGGGATAATGGGGCCCCTGTGTCCTTGCCTAAACTCAAAAAGCCTATGAAAAACATACCAGGGGCTTCTCATGGGGTCCCCTCCGGCCCCGGGCCCTCGGGCAGTGCCCGAGTTTCCAAATGGTCAATCCGCCCCTGGTTTTTACTAATCATAAGATTACTTTGAAAACAATTTAAACTTTATTAAATGTATTGGGGTTTGCTTCCAGAATCATTCCTATGGGTAGGGTATTTTCAAAGAGTTTATATAGGTCTATTTTTTAAATCCCCACATCATTTTGTTACAATCACTTCTGATTTACAGGAGGATTTAATTGTGTGGAATAAATTCTTGTTATTTATTGGCTGTTTGTAGCAAGGTCCCCTTTGCATGGGTTCTGCGCTTGACTTGATGACTGATGCTTCTGTAGCTATCTGCCATGGAGTGTATGGCCTCAATCTTGGCGATATAAAGGATTGATGAAAAATATTATTCTCTTGGAAATGTTTCTGGAGTTGATTGATTTGGGGTTTTTAATTTCATAATCACAGGATTTTGTTTCATTCAGATAATATAAGTGTCATTATGCCATTAATTGCTTGTCATCTAGATCATTGTCTGTATTATCTATTCTTAGGCAACTAGTTCTCAAATGTCTAGAACTCAGTATTAAGATTAAAACTTATTATATTCCAGGCAGAGATAATACAGTAGTGGATTCTTTATCATGTTTTCAGATGGATAATTTTTTAACCTTGTCTTGGGATGTTTATGCCTACTATATTTATGGGATCTGATTTAAATCTTGTTCATTGTGCTATTCAAAATTCAGTGGTGCCTTCTACGTGGACAAATTATCAAGCCATGTGAATTTTATGGCACTCTTTCCTGGAATCTACTGGTCAAGAGTATAGAGTCTTTTGAGGGGATCTGGTGTTATCTTTTTAATTTTTAATGTTGTGATCTTATTCATATTTTGAAGATTCTGGCTGTATTATCTTACTAAACCCACAGCAGTAAAATCAGTCTGTGTATGTAGTAAAGCATGCTTGTTATACTCACTGTGGAACCTAAGGGGTTACTCCTCTGCATTGTGTAAAAAGGCTGTTTGATCCTTTCTTCTCTGCCCCTCCTCTTGTAGAAATGACTACCTGATACAGACTGAATCCGTAGTCACATGCACATGCTCAGTTTGGTGTGTATTGCTAGAGGTTTTTTTTTTTCTCTTGGGAGTGTGCATGTGATCAGCACAGAGCCAATCAGCACTGCCCGGACAGAGGGACAAGGATTTTACATCCTCCTAGAGCAAAAAGAAAACGTCTCCTACAAGCTTTAACCAGTGCTCTGCTGAAGTCACAAGACTGCTCTAACTGCTAATCAGAAAAGGTATTTAGTAGTCTATATTTACTAAAATAATTGCATTTCCATGTTCTGTGTAGTGTGGGAGACAAGATAGAGTGAATGCAGGGTCTTGAGTTTAGTATCACTTTAAATTGCAAGGTCCCCCTCCATGTACAAGCTTCTTTTCAGTAAAACAAGCACTAAGTGTTATTTTATTTTAGATTCCAGGATTTCTATTACTTCAAATATTTTTACCTTGAATTTGTGCATCTACAGATTACATTTTTTTTGCTTCTGAAGCTATATTGTTTAAAGTATCCTTTAGCATTTGTTTTTTTTTTTATGCTTTTCGTATTTTGGAATTACTACCAAGAAATGTTCATGATAACTCTTGTATGTTAATTGGTGACCTGTTTTTAGATACCATTTTCCTTCAACTTTTGCTGTGATGTAGTATTAATAGTTGTTAGATTACTCTTCGACAATTGGTTGGCTCTCTGATTTGCACTTTTTCTTCGGTGAAAACATTTTTTGAATGTATGTCCAACATTTATGCTCCTCCTTATCCTTCATTTTGGTTTCTCTTACTAAATATCAGTTTATATCTGCACCTAACAAATGTTTGACTTTTCTTAATCTCAGAATACTTCCCATTTTTTTCTTAAAGGAGCAGCTAAAGAGATGGCCATCTAAATAGGAGCAGCTAAAGAGGTGGCAATCTAAATGTTATCAGTTTTATATTCAAACTAAGTTATTGTTATAAAGTTATTGTTGTAATATGTTTATTAAACATTATTAAAATATTGTTATTTATTTATTATTTACCAATAATAAAGGGCCATTTCAATCCAGAAGTTGTTTGTGTTTATTATTTTATTTTTGGGGTTCTGTCTGTAGTCCCATAAATCAATAGGATGGAGTCTATTTCTATGAAAACTGTCTAAGATGAGAATTCCACTTACATCAGTGAAGAAAATCTTAGAAAAAACAGGACAAACAGCAAAGAAATAAAATGACACTATCCTTTTTTTTATCCAAAACAAACAAAAAAACAAAAAAGATTTGGCTATCCCCTACATTTGGCTATACCTGTATGTACCCTTTAGTCTAGCTGCATGGAATCGAAGCAATATGTGTCACTTTATCTGTAGTATGTAATACATACCACAAGTACAGGCATCTTTTAGTTGACATTACACCAATAGGCAATGCAAAACATCTACTACAGATCTACAATTCCTATTTTTAACACATAAAATAACAAGATTCAATAATAAAATGCCAGCATTATCATGGTATGTTTCTGGATTTCTTACTCATTTTGCTGCAGTTTAGCACATCTACTGTCCACTGACCAGGGGTTACTGCATCTCTAGGGCTCCTTGACACTTTTGCATGGGCACTATACTGCACATTAACACAGCAAGCTGTCTATGTACATTAAGTTGCATTGCCATTCTTTTTGTCAGCATACATGGCCTACAGCACATTACAACTCATATATTAAAAAACGTGTCGCCTTCCAGTGCATGGGGAAAAACATTAGAGAGGTACTTCTTAGGCCATCAACACACATTGAGGGCCCACTTAGAATTAATGAGCATACTCAATGAAAAACATCAATACACGCATAAGTGTGAAGGGGCCATCAGGCATTTCTGCCTTTCTTGAAGATTTGTATAGTGTTCAATGCAGGATATGAATATGTGTTCACCCAAACAAATATCATGCATATTTGCTGACTTCCATCTGCATATGAGTCACCTCTTACCAAACCAAAGAATAATGCACAGGCAATCTTTCTCCATTCAGGCTATAATGTTAATCTACATAATTATGCAGAACAATTTGAATTTTTAAAGTAGGCCCAGCATGAAGGCACTTTCCCAAGTTGTTTGAAAACAGATTATTTACTTTTGACATTACAATCATTAAAAGCCTTTTCATTGGTTCCTGTTGAGAACTTACAATGCATTTAACCCTTTTACTGTCAGCGGAGGCACATTTTGTGTGTTTTTTACATTTTTATAGGCAATAGTTTACATATATTACATGGTGATATATTAAAAGTATTAAAATGTTCTTAAAGAAAATTCCAATAATTAATAGGCATTATGTTCTCAGATATGGACGATAGCACTGACTCGATTATAATATGTTCAGCTTTTTCCCTAAAACCTAATCCCTTGTTGTTGTCTGAGGCACAAATTTTTTTTATGATCAATCTCAGTTTATTCAAGTTTTTCAGAAACTGTAGAAAAAAAAGTCAAACTGGCATATAAACAATACAATGATAGGGAATACAACAAAAAAGGACTAAGGGAGGGCGAGGGAAGGGGGGAGAGGAAGGGTAGGCAAGAGAACATAAGGTAATAATAAACAATAACAGTCTGGCACTGCGTAACTTCAATTGCAGACCCAAGGGTGAAGTGCAAATAGTATCAAGCCCCGGAAGGGTACAGATAAGAAAGACTAAAAGAACCACAAATAAAAAGCACAAACCCTAAGGGACGATGTACCATACAGAACTATTGAAATCAGCCTGAAAAAAAAGAGAGGAGCAATGGAACCCACCACAACAATCCACACCCCTCCCCTTCCAGAAAACAATCGCCCAGAAAAACATAAATAGGAGGGAAGAAAAAAAAAGGGGGGGAGGGAGGAGAGAGAGAAGAAAAGAGGAGAGGGGAAAAAGAAGGGGAAAGAAGAGAGAAGAAAGAAAAGGAAACACAGAAAAGAAAAATAGATCTGCCTGAGGAAAAGCACCCAGTAACACAACTTTTTTTTAAAGGGAACTGATAATGATATAAATGATATAGGGCCAATACATTTTACATTTCTTTAAATTATTAAGGTTTATTGTCCACCTTTTTGCAGGAACAGATGATTAGTTTGGGTAGTTCTTGGTCCCATCATTTTTATATAGTATATTATAAGTAAACTAATGAAGGCATTTTAATATTAATATCATTCTTTTTGGATCATATCTAACTGTGTTAAATTGTTTTCCTAACAATGTGTTTTGATTTTGAAGAGAACATGAATAATTTAACAGTATGTTAACACAAGGAGGTGCATGTTAATGTCTAAGAGGTGCAAGACAGGAGAGTAACCATACATCCCATAGTCCATATTCTCTAGTCGATCTCGTGAATGAGAGAGGTTAACTACACTCTTATTCACTGTGGGATTATGGAGAACAAACATAGCCACCCTCCAACAGAAAGCTGGATCACAGCAGTATCAAAAGAAAGGAATACATACTTCAATGGAAAATATTTTTGTAAACCAAAGTTTAGTGTCACTTTGACCCAAGAACTACTAGTCATGAGTTTATGTTGCTGACTTCTGTTATCCATAATTATGTACATGTATATGCTCTATATATCATCCCATCCTCTATAAATACCTTTATGATTTAAGATGTATGTCATACAGACTAGAGGTATACTCTCTAGATCCACTGACATGGAGGATGGTAAAACAGCAGTGAGTGCTCAAAACACATCAATCATTCCTTTACCTTTCTTACATCAAGTTGCACCCAGTTGCAGAGTTGTTCATTTGTACACTTTTTCTCTTTGCAGTTTTGCTCTGTTTCAAAAAAAGTGTTTTTAAATTACTTCTCTCCAATAACATTTATATATAGCAAACCACATTGGGGGCAGCTATTACCAATGGATCCTCCTTTAATTAGTGAAAAAGGGCTGAAGATGCAACTGAAACTAATACGCAAAAAGGTGGATAGGGCTTAACTTCATGGATGGAGCTTATTTCAGATGTAACAAAAGTCTAACCCCAGCTGACAGACAGAGGTCTGGGCTGCTGATAGATATCACGGGGCCCCATACAAACTACCTGACAGGGCCCCCCCTTCTCAAGAAAATATCAAAGTGATATTTTGCTAAAAATATTATTATTATTATACAGGATTTATATAGCGCCAACAGTTTGCTCAGCGCTTTACAATATAACAGGAGACAATACAGCAACAATACAGTTCAATACAAGAGGGATAGGAGGGCCCTGCTCCTTGGAGCTTACAATCTAGGAGATACAATAAAATCAATAATAGCAAACAAACACAACATAACTTACACAATTCCTCTTTGTGGAGGAGGTCTGGGGCTCATTCACATGGGTGCTGTGGCCTGTACAGTGTGACTCAGTGGTTCGTGCATGTGGCTGGAGCCACCTGAAGCTGAGTGCAGGCAGCCTATGTTATGCTATGGGAATGCACTGACTGTACAAACACAGCCACAGGTCCTAATATGACAGGTATGTGGATTTGAGTGTACAGTCCAAACACAGACAGCCTCTCACCCACACCTGCACAGCTCTCAAATTAGGGCGTATGGCTGTGTTCATAAAGCCACAACAGAGTGACAGGCAGCTGCAGCCCAAATCCCTCCTTCACAAAGCCAGAGAACCTGTGTGAATGAGCCCTTATTTATATTTTTTAACCAATTTTTTTTAACAACCTTGTCGGCAGGGGGGGACTTTTTTCGCAATATCAGGGGTAAAAACAAACCCCTGATGTCTCACTTTTGAGACAGAGAAAGAGATTGAGAACTGCAAATGAATGAACGGGGACTGCACTATACAGAGGCTCCTGTTCATTTACAAACTGAAGCATAGTAAACATGGTTTACTATGCTTCAGTTACAAATAAACACTGTGCAGATCACTCACTGTATTCATCAGGAAAGGAAGGGGCAGGTAATTATGACATATTTAAAAACTCCCCACTATCCTGAAATGATCCCTCTGTGTGCCCATAGCAGCTGACAGCTAGAAGGAGGGAGAGGAGGAGAAGCTGGCAGCTGTGGGAAGGGAGAATAAGGGGGGGGGGATTTTGGATCCTGCTGATTGATGATCTCAAAATCATATCCATATTTTCTATAGATATGAAAGAATATACTAAACTAATTCATTAAAATATATAAATATAACAAAATGATTCTAATGTTATTGTAAATGCATGAATGCAGGACTCATGGTTGCATCACAGTTTTCTCTTTCTCAATAGACAGCATGATGACATCACTGGCTGTTACACATGTAAATATCTCCTAAACACTGCACGTTTAGGAGATATTTACTGTACCTACAGGTAAGCTTTATTATGGGCTCACCTGTAGGTACAAGAAAAAAGCGGAGTTTACTACTGCTTTAACCAGATCAGTTAGTAAATGGTTAAATAAAAGGAGTTGATAAATAAATCTGCAGAGGGAACTGGTAGTGTAGGGAAGAAGGAGCAAAGTTGCAAAGGACAGAGGAATGACAGGTTTATAGCAGTGATGAAAGACCCCAGTCTGGAGGAGTGGAGTGGGAAGCCCATCTATGTAAACTGCAAGGGGACAAGATAAAAGGCATATGGCAGGAACGGGTGTATAGCAGTACATTCTTCATCCTATGGGAATGTCCCACAAGGAAGAAAAATATATTTGAAATACATTTTAAAAATATTCTTCCTAAATATATTGACATATATTTGAAATACTACAATTCTGGCCATATTCAATATATTTCAAAATATATTTAAATAAATAAATATAAATATATGTACAGTGAAGGAAATAAGTATTTGATCCCCTGCTGATTTTGACAAAGAAATGATCAGCCTAAAAATCGAATGGTAGGTGTATTGTAACACTAAGAGACAGAATAGCAACAAAAAATTTCAAAAGAAATGCATGTCTAACAAATGATGCACTGATTTGCATGTTCATGAGGGAAATAAGTATTTGATCCCCTGTCATTCAGCAGGATTTCTGGCTACCAGGTGTCTTTCATACAGGTAACATGCTGAGATTAGAAGCAGTCTCTTAACCTCCTTGGCGGTATTCCCGAGTGTAGCTCGGGGTAACATTTCAGTACCAAAAGTGCTAACCCCGAGCTACACTCGGGAATACCATGCGGCGCTGCTCCGGCATGTGTTCTTCACTTACCTTACCCTGCGCTCCCACGATGTGTCCCCTGCAGCGTCCCCGGCCATCTCCTCCGGCCGATGCCGGCATCCGGTTTCTGTGTCCTGTCCCTGTGACGTCGGGACGTACGGGCGCCGCCGCCGGCGGCGGGAAATTTAAAAATTTTAAAAAATGTCATTTTTTTTTTTTTTCATTTTACACAGTAAAACATTGCTGTTTCAACCTATTTCACATACATATTGTCCCTAGTGCTTTGTCCTGCGCCCTGCCTGCATTTTGTCTGTTCTTTCTGCCTGGAAACTGAGAAATGTCCATGGCGTCCAAAAAGTGTCCCTTTAGGTCAAAAGCGGTTTAGATCAGCTAGAGAACAGCGATAGTAAATCAGAACCACTTACAGAATTGAGTGATAATGATTCGTGGGGGAAATTCGTCATCAGAAACTGAAAACGATTTTGCGACTGAGCTCAGCAATGTGCGAACTTGGCGCTCTATTTCACATTTCAGTGTTTTTGGTTTGATTATATTATTGAATTAAATTTTTTATTATTTTTATATTATTTTTATGATTATTTATTAAATTATAATTTATGATTTTGTGTTTCAAATTTTATCATACCCGGGATGTTTACTAGACTCTTGTTCGGACAGATTTCAGTGAGTTTTTCCTAAAAATTACAGCCTACAATAAAAAAAATACATATTTCCATGCAAAAAAATGGTACCGCTTTCAGCACCAAAAATCTGAAATAATCATACCGCCAGGGAGGTTAAAAAGAGTGCTGCTATTCTCGTTTTGTTACCTGTATAAAATACACCTGTCCACAGGAGCAATCAAACAATCAAATTCCAAACTCTCCACCATAGCAAAGACCAAAGAGCTGTCCAAGGATGCCAGGGACAAGATTGTAGACCTACACAAGGCTGGACTGGGCTACCAAACTATCACCAAGCAGCTTGGTGAGAAGGTGACAACAGTTGGTGCAGTAATTCACAAATGGAAGAAACACAAAACAACTATCTGTCTCCCTAGGTCTGGTGCACCATGCAAGATCTCACCTCATGGAGTGTCAATGATCATGAGAACAGTGAGGAATCATCCCAGAACTACACGTGAGGATCTTGTCAATGATCTCCAGGCAGCTGGGACCACAGTCACTAAGAAAACAACTAGTAACACACTACGCCGACAAGGATTGAAATCCTGCAGTGTCCGCAAGATCCCTCTGCTCAAGAAAGCACATGTCTAGGTCCGTCTGAAGTTTGCCACTAAACATCTGAATGGTGCAGAGGATGACCGGTTGAAAGTGTTGTGGTCAGAAGACAAAAAAGGAGCTCTTTGGCATCAACGCAACTCACGTGTTTGGAGGAGGAATGCTGCCTTTGACCCCAAGAATACCATCCCAACTGTCAAACATGGTGGTGCAAACATTCTGCTTTGGGGGTGTTTTTCTGCTAAGGGGACAGGACAACTGCACCGCATCAAAGGGACGATGGACAGGGCAATGTACCATCAAATCTTGGGTGAGAACCTTCTTCCCTCAGCCAGGGCACTGAAAATGGGTCGTGGATGGGTGTTCCAGCATGACAATGACCCAAAACACACGGCCCAGGCAACAAAGGAGTGGCTCAAGAAGAAGCACATTAAGGTCCTGGAGTGGCCTAGCCAGACTCCAGACCTTAATCCGATTGAAAATCTGTGGAGGGAGCTGAAAGTTCGAGTTACCAAACATCAGCCACCAAAACTTAATGACTTAGAGAGGATCTGCCAAGAGGAGTGGACCAAAATCCCTCCTGAGATGTGTGCAAATCTGGTGGCCAACTACAGGAAACGTCTGACCTCTGTGATTGCCAACAAGGGATTTGCCACCAAGTACTAAGTCATGTTTTGTGAAGGGGATCAAATACTTATTTCCCGCATGAACATGCAAATCAGTGCATAATTTGTTAGACATGCATTTCTTTTGAATTTTGTGTTGCTATTCTGTCTCTCAGTGTTACAATACACCTACCATTCAATTTTTAGACTGATCATTTCTTTGTGAGTGGGCAAACATTCAAAATCAGCAGGGGATCAAATACTTACTTCCTTCACTGTACATATATATATATGTATATGTATGTATGTATATATATATATATATATATATATATATACTGTATGTTGAAATGCGTTTTTATTACAAAATATATGAAAAATATTTTTACAAATACATTTGCAAATATACTGTATGTCTTTAAATATACAAATCTACATTTTTGGAATGCATTTACAAATATATGTAAAGATGTATATTAAAATGACTTTTTAGTATGTTAATAAAAAATTTGAAGTATATTTTTAAGAATATGTTTTTAAAAAATATTCTTCAGATTGTTTTTAGCATATCAAAAAGTAATTATAAAAATGTATGTTATAATTACTTTTTTATATGTTAAAAACAATCTGAAGAATATTTTTAAAAATCATATATTTTCACATATATTTGTAAATGCATTCCAAAAATGTAGATTTGCATTTTTAAAGACATACAGTATATTTGAAATGTATTTTAAAAAATATTATTCATGTTTTGTAATTAAAACGCATTTCAACATACAGTATATATATATATATATATATATATATTTATTTATTTATTGAAATATATTTTGAAATATATTGAATATGGCCAAAATTGTAGTATTTCAAATTTGGGAAGAATATATTAAAATATATTTCAAATATATTTTTCTTCCATATGGGGTAGCTGATCGGTTGTGACTGTCAGGAGACAGAGCAACAAGGGAGAGAGCACAAAAGAATATACAGGTTGGGCAGATGGAGCATTGAGAACAGCAGAGAGACAGGAAAGGTGAGATGAGACGAAGAGTACAGGATGGAAGGACTGCAGGGAAACTTAACGAGCCACAATTGATAGGACTGAGAAGGGGAAAGATCGGAGCATGATTGCAGGGATAGGGGGCAAGAGAGTGAATAGGGCAAGTCTGGAGCAAAGGGGGGGAAGGTCAGGGATGAGAAACAAAGTTACAGAGGCAACAGATTGAGCACAGTTAACATAAGAGCCTCACTGTGGGAGAATGACAGGAGACTGTAGAATGGAGGGGAGTTTAGCGGAAGCAAATGTGTTTGTCAGTTGCCAGGCTCCCTTCTGAAGAGATGGCACCTGGGCCCCCTACAAGAGGACCAGAGATACCCCCATATCAGCGTCCCTGGGGACACTTAATAAAGGTAACAGAAAGCCACCCTGTGGTGCCTGCTCTAAGTACGGACTAGTAAGATTTCCTTTCACACAAGTCTTGTCCATTTTGATCTGCAGTGGATCTGTGAACAGATTTCCTGCTGAATCTGAGTAGAATGGAACAGAGGTCACTTTTGTGACATCCATGTCCATTATGTTTTTTTCCTGCATCTTGTAAGGGACCGATTTTAGGTCAATGGGCAAGTAGATCTAAACAGACTTGCATCCGTTTACACTCTTTTGCTTTTGATCTGTCATGTTCAGGTCTGACAGCATTGCCTGTACCTTACTATTCCATCACCGCCTGCCTTGACCCTTGCTTAGACCTGACTAGTCTTGTTTCTATTTTTACAGTCTCTGAACTGTAGCTGTCCCCATTGGTGAGACAAATAAGAAGGTCCTGACCTGACGGCTTATTGAATTGTGTTTACTAGTAACATCATGACCTCATGCCCATTTCCACCTACAGGAGATCTATTGAAAGCCAAGTGTTGCTTAGACCTCATGTCTCTGGTGAGCCTTCACTACCTGCAAAGGGCCACCATAACTGTCTTTTTGGACTATCAAGCCTCATGCTCCATGTTCTGATCGAGACTTGCAAAAGGTTCTCACTGCATATTACTGTTACATATTATAAATTAAACGGATGGCATGTTCTAACTCTTAAGATGTTTCTTCTTCAATGCAGCCTATCAGTGCCTCCTATCAGTGCCCATCAGTGCTGCCTATCTGTGCCACCTCATCAGTGCTGCTTATAAAGCATGTTTGTTATAGGTTAGTGTCTCATTCATTGGAAAAGAATGAAGGTAACATCTTTGGTGCATGTACTATCAACGCAAAGTCAATGGCAGATCCTACATTTCTATTTTGAAAAGATTTTTTAAACCCCTCATGGGCATTAAAGTGGTTCTAAAGGTAGAAGGTTTTTTTACCATAATACATTCCATGCTTTAAGGTAAAATAAACTTCTGCAATCAGTTCCCTTCCAGTCCCCCCTTATATTTACCTGAGCCTCAGACACAGCAGTGGGAAAAATTGGCTCCTACTGCTGTCAATCACAGCCAGTGAGGAGGGACCGGGGGCAGGGCCAAGCCGTGCTGTGTGTATCTTATGGACACATGGGAGCAGGAATGCATGAGTGCCCCCATAGCAAGCGGCTTGCTATGGGAGCACTTTGCAATTGGGAAGAGCCAGGAGCGCTGGTGGGGAACCTGAGAAGAGGAGGATCGGACTGCTCTATGCAAAACCAATGCACAGAGCAGGTAAGTATATGTTTGTCATTTTTAAAAAATAAAAACTGAGACTTCACAATTACTTTAAGGATCCACCCCTGTTAGTTATCAACAAGATGCCTTTAATTGTACAGAGAGAGCATACCTACATGACCTCAGTACTTCAGATTTACATCCAACCATTCTTGCTCTGCAAAGGAGTATCCTATTAGTACCCTAGTAGTTCTATTATTGTAAATTAGGATATATTGTAAAGAATATGATTATCTGTTATCTTTCATGTACAGAAACCCCGAAGAAAACCATAAAAGCACTAGGAATATATTCACATGTAACATATGAACTCAAACTTGTCACGGAAGTTTATAGGTGAGGCGTGATGCTCTTATTTTCTGGAATTCAAGCCTGTCAATAATATTAATAATACAACTCAATACAGAAAAAGTATTTTCTATTTTAAAATCTTTCCTGTTGGCACCATACCTTTAAAATTCACTTAAAGTGTTACTAAACCCCAGACCCTGCATTCACTATATCTGATCTCCCACAGTACACACAACATGGAAATACAATCATTTTAGTAAATATAAACTGATAATTACCTTTTCTCATCAGCAGTTAGAACATTCTTGTGACTTCTATCAGTGTTCAGCCGAGCACTGGTAAAGTTTGTAAGAGGAGATTAATTTTGCTCTAGGAGGATGCAGAACCTCTGACTTCTGTCTGGAAAGTGCTGATTGGCCCTGTGATGATCACAAGAAAAAAAAACCTCTCTAGCAATACATACCAAACTAAGCATGTGCAGAGTGTCTCCACATGATATGTCTTATCAGGAGATAAGAGGGGGACACTGGAAGAAGGAGAGGATCAGAGAAGTCAGGATCAAACAGCCTTTTTTGCACAATGCAGAGGATTAACCCCTTAGGTTCCACAGTGAGTATAACAAGCATGGTTTACTGCATATACAGAATGGAGTCACTCTGCACATGCTCATGCTGGGGTTTTTTTTTTCTTGGGAGGGTACATGTGATCAGCACAGGGCCAATCAGCACTGTCCAGACAGAGGTCAGCAGTTTTGTATCCTCCTAGAGCAGAATGAAAACGCCTCCTACACGCTTTAACATGTGCTCTGCTGGACACTGATAGAAGTCACAAGACTGCTACAGTATATACTGCTAATAAGAAAAGGTATTTATCAGTTTATATTTACTAAAATAATTGCATTTCCATGTTCTGTGTACTGTAGGAGACCACATATATTGAATGCAGGGTCCTGGGTTTAGTAACCCTTTAAGCTTTCACAAGAAAACCTGGAAACTGACTGATTTCTGTGCACAGCTGCATCATATTTTGCATGCCCCAGTTTTAGTAAGTCTACCCCTGTATGCCTACATTGCCAGACAGAAATTTGTGAACTTATATTATAATGTAGTAAATACAGTTGCGTTCAAAATAATAGAAGTGTGTTGAAAAAAGTGAATAAAGCTCAAAATCCTTCTAATAGCTTTTATTTCCATACACATAAATGCATTGGGAACACTACACATTCTATTCCAAATTAAAACATTAAGAAAAATGTATCAAATTTGTGTTGTTCCTCTAAAAAAAATGAAGAAAAGTGAATATTAGACTGTTCAAAAAAATAGCAGTGTTTGTATTCTTCTGTACAAACTCAAACATTCACTATATAAACTGAAAAATGTTTGAAGATTTTGCTTTCCTTTGAATCACTTAATTAATATTTAGTTGTATAAGCACTGTTTCTGGGAACTGCTGTACATCTGTGTTGCATGGAGTCAACCAACTTCTGGCACCTGTGAACAGGTATTCCAGCCCAGGATGATTGGACTACATTCCACAGTTCTTCTCTATTTCTTGGTTTTGCCTCAGAAACTGCATTTTTGATGTCACCCCACAAGTTTTCTATTGGATTAAGATCCGGGCATTGGGCTGGCCACTCCATAACGTCAATCTTGTTGGTCTGGAACCAAGATGTTGCACGTTTACTGGTGTGTTTGGGGTCGTTGTTTTGTTTTATTTCCCATTTCAAGGGCATGTCCTCTTCAGCATAAGGCAGCATGACCTCTTCAAGTATTCTGATGTATTCAGACCTGTCCATGATCCCTGGTATGCGATAAATAGGCCCAACACCGTAGTAGGAGAAACATCCCCATATCATGATGCTTGCGCAACCATGCTTCACTGTCTTCACAGTGTACTGTGGCTTGAATTCAGTGTTTGGGGGTCGTCTGACAAACTGTCTCCGGCCACTAGACCCAAAAAGAACAATCTTACTTTCATCAGTCCACAAAATGTTGCACCATTTATCTTTAGGCCAGTCAATGTGCTCTTTGGCAAATTGTAACCTCTTCAGCACGTCTTTTTTTCAACAGTGGGACTTTGCGGGGGCTTCTTGCAGATAGCTTGGCTTCACATAGGCGTCTTCTAATTGTAACAGTACTCACAGGTAACTTTACACCTTCTTTGATCTTCCTGGAGCTGATTGTTGGCTGAGTCCAAAAACAGTGATTGATCAGGTTAGTGATGTCTGACTGCTATTATTTTGAACACAACTGTAAATACTGCATGTGTCTGTTGTATTAACCAATAAGAATACAATTTTCTACAGACATAAAACTGCAATAATGATTCACTTTTTTGCTTTACCTGAATTTCTAGTTACATTCTTTTTTCAAGAATGCCTTTTAGAGGGAATGAGTTTGGATTTCTGGTTTTGGCATCTTTTCCTTAGCAACCTTGATATTTAAGCCCATATCTGGCACAATACTCTTTTTTTTTTACTTCAAGGAGCAAATGATCACTATTGAATTGTGCTAAACCTAATTTTTTGCACTTGGCTCACTATACATTGGAGAGCTTACCAGTGTTAAGTGGTTATCCACAGGTGCCACTTTTTCAGGGGTGACTTCTAGAGATGAGCGAATTATTCAAAAATTCGATTTGGCTGATTCGCCGAATTTGCGGAATAAATTCGATTCGATGCGAATTTATTCGCTGCGAATTTAACTTATTAAAAGGGTTTCTAGGCTTCAGAGAGCCTTTATATTAGTGCAGAACACTGTACCTTTAATTTAAATGCCCTTGGAGTCTGCTGGGGAAGAGAAATAATACTGTCAGTCAGTATGACATGCAGATGAGTGCCGTCGATGTTAGAATCACCGCACACTTCACTCATTTGGGCAGTCACGGGGCCAAAACCAGAGTGTGGAGCCACAGTGTGGCGGTGGAGGCAGCAGCAATGGGAGGCCATACAGCACCCTATGACAAAAATGGAAACCACCAGCAGTGTGAGGAGACCTGAAAGTGGCACATGGCAGAGTGTGGCGATGGAGACAGCAGCAATGGGAGGCCGTACAGGGACCCATGACACACTCTGGACCTGGCAGCAGCATGAGGAGGCGGTACAGGGGCCCATGGCAGAGTGGCGAAGTAAGCAGCTTCAATTGAAGGCCATACAGAGGCCTATGTTAAAAAGTCCCCCCAGCAGCAGTGTGGGGAGACGACTATCAAGAGTCCAATGGCAGAGTGGCGGAGCAGAAGCAGCTTCAATTGAAGAAGAAGAGGATGAGGATGAAGAAGAAGAAGAAGAAGAGGATGAAGAAGAAGAAGAAGAAGAAGAAGAAGAGGATGAGGATGAGGAAGAAGAAGAAGAAGAAGAAGAAGAAGAAGAAGAGGATGAGGATGAGGAAGAAGAAGAAGAAGAAGAAGAAGAAGAGGATGAGGATGAAGAAGAAGAAGAGGATGAGGATGAAGAAGAAGAAGATGAGGATGAAGAAGAAGAGGATGAGGATGAGGATGATGATGAAGAAGAAGAAGAAGAGGATGAGGATGAGGAAAAAGAAGAAGAAGAGGATGAGGATGAAGAAGAAGAAGAAGAAGAAGAAGAAGAGGATGAGGATGAAGAAGAAGAAGAAGAAGAAGAAGAGGATGAGGATGAAGAAGAAGAAGAAGAAGAGGATGAGGATGAAGAAGAAGAAGAAGAAGAAGATGAGGATGAAGAAGAAGAGGATGAGGATGAGGATGAAGGAGAAGAAGAAGAAGAGGATGAGGATGAGGAAGAAGAAGAAGAGGATGAGGATGAAGAAGAAGAAGAAGATGAGGATGAAGAAGAAGAAGAAGAAGAAGAGGAGGATGAGGATGATGAAGAAGAAGAGGATGAGGATGAGGAAGAAGAAGAAGAGGATGAGGATGAAGAAGAAGAAGAAGAAGAGGATGAGGATGAAGAAGAAGAAGATGAGGATGAAGAAGAAGAAGAGGATGAGGATGAAGAAGAAGAAGAAGAAGAAGAGGATGAGGAAGAAGAAGAAGAAGAAGAAGAAGAAGAAGAAGAGGATGAGGATGAAGAAGAAGAAGAAGAAGAGGATGAGGAAGAAGAAGAAGAAGAAGAAGAAGAAGAGGATGAGGATGAAGAAGAAGAAGAAGAAGAAGAAGAAGAGGATGAGGATGAAGAAGAAGAAGAGGATGAGGATGAAGAAGAAGAAGAAGATGAGGATGAAGAAGAAGAAGAAGAGGAGGATGAGGATGAGGATGAAGAAGAAGAAGAAGAGGATGAGGATGAGGAAGAAGAAGAGGAGGATTAGGATGAAGAAGAAGAAGAGGATGAGGAAGAAGAAGAAGAGGATGAGGATGAAGAAGAAGAAGAAGAAGAGGAGGATGAGAAGAAGAGGATGAGGATGAGGAAGAAGAAGAGGATGAGGATGAAGAAGAAGAAGAAGAAGAAGAGGATGAGGATGAGGAAGAAGAAGAAGAAGAGGATGAGGATGAGGAAGAAGAAGAAGAGGATGAGGATGAGGAAGAAGAAGAAGAAGAAGAAGAGGATGAGGATGAAGAAGAAGAAGAAGAAGAGGATGAGGATGAAGAAGAAGAAGAAGATGAGGATGATGAAGAAGAAGAAGTAGAAGAAGAAGAAGAAGAAGAGGATGAGGATGAGGATGAAGAAGAAGAAGAGGATGAGGATGAAGAAGAAGAAGAAGAAGAGGATGAGAAGAAGAGGATGAGGATGAGGAAGAAGAAGAGAAAGAAGAAGAAGAAGAAGAGGATGAGGATGAGGATGAAGAAGAAGAAGAAGAAGAGGATGAGGATGAGGAAAAAGAAGAAGAAGAAGAAGAAGAAGAGGATGAGGATGAAGAAGAAGAAGAAGAAGGAGGAGAAGAAGAGGATGAGGATGAAGAAGAAGAAGAAGAAGAGGATGAGGATGAGGAAGAAGAAAAAGAAGAAGAAGAGGATGAGGATGAAGAAGAAGAAGAAGAAGAAGAGGATGAAGAAGAGGATGAGGATGAAGAAGAAGAGGATGATGGTGAGGAAGAAGAAGAAGAAGAAGAAGAAGAAGAAGAGGAGGATGAGGATGATGGTGAAGAAGAAGAAGAAGAAGAAGAAGAAGAGGAGAATGAGGATGATGAAGAAGAAGAAGAGGATGATGATGAAGAAGAGGATGAGGATGAAGAAGAAGAGGATGAGGATGAAGAAGAAGAGAATGAGGATGAAGAAGAGGATGAGGATGAAGAAGAAGAAGAAGAGGATGAGGATGAAGAAGAAGAAGAGGATGAGGATGATGAAGAAGAAGAAGAAGAAGAGGATGAGGATGAGGATGAAGAAGAAGAAGAAGAAGAAGAAGTAGGATGAAAATAAGAAGAATTCCATTCCAGCAAAAAGTGTATCTGCAGAGAGCTCCGCTATTTCTGACAGTTCTCTGACAGTTCCTTCACATTTACAGCGGTTGAAACATTGTATCTATTTGTTTCCGAATAAAAACATCTGTATCCTAAATGGAAACAAATAGATACAATGTTTCAACCGCTGTAAATGTGAAGGAACTGTCAGAGAACTGTCAGAAATAGCGGAGCTCTCTGCAGGGACACTTTTTGCCGGCTGTAGAAGGGATGAAAATCGGCTGATCGGGGAAAATTCAATTCGTGCATCCGAAGTTTGGTAATTTTCGGATTCGGCGCGAATCGAATTTTTCCTAATATTCGAAACGAATTCCACTTCGCCAAGTTCGATTCGCTCATCTCTAGTGACTTCATACTATAATCTAGCACAACACAGGATTCATTAGATGCTTTAGAAACAGGAGAGAATTGTCTTCCATTTTCAGTATTTATTTAGTTATGACTATATGTGTTCAAATCAATTTTGTGCTCCACTGTGCCAGATATACTTTCATAATTTGTATTATCATTACATTGATAGCATGGTTTTATGTTGTTATAGGAGATTATCACAGTAAGGATTTCAAGACATTTGGTTGGTGGCGACTGATTTCACTTGTCTACATGGAGAAAGCCTCGTAAATGAAAGTAGTTTTACCAGAATCGGGTCACTAATAAAGGAAAATTAAGTTCTGAGTATTAATTGTCTCCAGTTTCCAAGATAGAGCTTCAGGACAAAATTGCATAAAAATAATTCAAAATTACGAAGGGGATGTTTGATTATGCTCCATAACTT
This sequence comes from Staurois parvus, assembly GCF_062004578.1. Taxonomy (NCBI): domain Eukaryota; kingdom Metazoa; phylum Chordata; class Amphibia; order Anura; family Ranidae; genus Staurois; species Staurois parvus. The sequence goes on from NW_028317892.1 coordinate 6,027,674, forward strand.
TTCTGCAAAATGTGATTTAGCAATGAGAATGGTGCCACACCAATCATTATAAATTATAAATGTATCTTTTTTATTGTTACCAATAACATAAATTTCCATTTATTTATTTATTTTTCATGCTTTTTGCTGACATTACTCTGCAAGAGGTTCCACTGTTGAAATCTGGAGACCAGTAGCTCTGCCTTACTCTTAGGCAATTCCAAATCCCTGACCAGGTCATTTAGTTCACTCTGTGTAATTAGATGTGGTTCAGGAGGAGCATACGGTGGGCTAAAGTTTGGGTCTATTGACATCGACGGCCCCAGATCAGCTGCATCATGCTCATCATCATTGTCATCATCTGAGTCTAGAGAGTAGGATTCTGGTGGATCTGGATTTGGCAAGTCCTCACCATGGGGTACAGGTTGCAGTGCAGATGGAATGTTTGGATATTCCATGGTCCACTTTTTTTTTCTTGAAATCCCTTTTGCAATTGGGGGAATCATGCAAAAATAGCAGTTGCTACTATGATTGGTGGGTTCCCTACACACCATTGGGACTGCGAAAGGCATGGACTTTTTCTTCTTGCTGTGCCAATGATGCAGTTTCACATGTAATGCAACTAGAGATGAGCGAATCGAAGTATCCGAAGTGGAATTCGAGTCGAATATCGGAAAAATTTCGATTCGTGCCGAATCCGAAAAATAGCCTAATTCGGACGCGCGAATCGAAATTTTTCAGAAAATGGCGGCTGACATGTGCGGCGACGGAGCGGGGATGTCTGGGAAGGCGCGCAGACAAGGCGCGCTGACCCATAATGCATTCCTCAACTACATGTGATCGCATCAGCCTATCAGCAGCCAGCCAGCCAGCACTGTGTAATGGTCGAGCTATAAATAGCGGCCATTTTGGAATTCTTCATTTGCCTGCAGTTATTGAACAGAGGCAGACCGCTCTGTACTAGGGACAGGGACAGAGTTAGGGCCACAGAAACGATAATTGGGGACAGAGAAAAGTTACTTAGGGACAGAGAACCATTACTCAGGGACACAGACTTGTTAATGAGGGCCACAGAATCGTTATTTAGGGACAAAGAAACGCTAGTTAGGGCCACAGAATTCATAATCAGGGACAGACAGAATTGTTACTCAGTGCCAGAGAATTGTTACTTAGGGCCACAGAAACGTTATTAGGGCCACAGAATTGTTACTCAGGGACAGACAGAATTGTTACTGAGTGCCAGAGAATTGTTACTCAGGGACAGACAGAATTGTTACTGAGTGCCAGAGAATTGTTACTTAGGGCCACAGAAACTTTAATTAGGGCCACAGAATTTTTACTCAGGGACAGACAGAATTGTTACTCAGTGCCAGAGAATTGTTACTCAGGGACAGACAGAATTGTTACTGAGTGCCAGAGAATTGTTACTTAGGGCCACAGAAACTTTACTTAGGGCCACAGAATTTTTACTCAGGGACAGACAGAATTGTTACTGAGTGCCAGAGAATTGTTACTCAGGGACAGACAGAATTGTTACTGAGTGCCAGAGAATTGTTACTTAGGGCCACAGAAACTTTACTTAGGGCCACAGAATTGTTACTCGCACAGACACAGAATTGTTACTCAGGGCCACAGAACTGTTACTTAGGGACAAAGAAACGCTAGTTAGGGCCACAGAATTCATACTCAGGGACAGACAGAATTGTTACGGAGTGCCAGAGAATTGTTACTCTGGGCCACAGAAACTTTACTTAGGGCCACAGAATTTTTACTCAGGGACAGACAGAATTGTTACTGAGTGCCAGAGAATTGTTACTCAGGGACAGACAGAATTGTTACGGAGTGCCAGAGAATTGTTACTCAGGGCCACAGAAACTTTACTTAGGGCCACAGAATTTTTACTCAGGGACAGACAGAATTGTTACTGAGTGCCAGAGAATTGTTACTCAGGGACAGACAGAATTGTTACGGAGTGCCAGAGAATTGTTACTTAGGGCCACAGAAACTTTACTTAGGGCCACAGAATTGTTACTCGCACAGACACAGAATTGTTACTCGCACAGACACAGAACTGTTACTGAGGGCCACAGAAACTTTACTTAGGGACAAAGAAACGCTAGTTAGGGCCACGGAATTCATACTCAGGGACAGACAGAATTGTTACGGAGTGCCAGAGAATTGTTACTCAGGGCCACAGAAACTTTACTTAGGGCCACAGAATTTTTACTCAGGGACAGACAGAATTGTTACTGAGTGCCAGAGAATTGTTACTCAGGGACAGACAGAATTGTTACGGAGTGTCAGAGAATTGTTACTCAGGGACAGACAGAATTGTTACTGAGTGCCAGAGAATTGTTACTTAGGGCCACAGAAACTTTAATTAGGGCCACAGAATTTTTACTCAGGGACAGACAGAATTGTTACTGAGTGCCAGAGAATTGTTACTCAGGGACAGACAGAATTGTTACTGAGTGCCAGAGAATTGTTACTTAGGGCCACAGAAACTTTACTTAGGGCCACAGAATTTTTACTCAGGGACAGACAGAATTGTTACTGAGTGCCAGAGAATTGTTACTCAGGGACAGACAGAATTGTTACTGAGTGCCAGAGAATTGTTACTCAGGGCCCCAGAAACTTTACTTAGGGCCACAGAATTTTTACTCAGGGACAGACAGAATTGTTACTGAGTGCCAGAGAATTGTTACTCAGGGACAGACAGAATTGTTACTGAGTGCCAGAGAATTGTTACTTAGGGCCACAGAAACTTTACTTAGGGCCACAGAATTGTTACTCGCACAGACACAGAATTGTTACTCGCACAGACACAGAATTGTTACTGAAGGCCACAGAACTGTTACTTAGGGCCACAGAATTGTTACTCGCACAGACACAGAATTGTTACTCGCACAGACACAGAACTGTTACTGAGGGCCACAGAACTGTTACTTAGGGCCACAGAATTGTTACTCGCACAGACACAGAATTGTTACTGAGGGCCACAGAACTATTACTTAGGGACAAAGAAACGCTAGTTAGGGCCACAGAATTCATACTCAGGGACAGACAGAATTGTTACGGAGTGCCAGAGAATTGTTACTCTGGGCCACAGAAACTTTACTTAGGGCCACAGAATTTTTACTCAGGGACAGACAGAATTGTTACTGAGTGCCAGAGAATTGTTACTCAGGGACAGACAGAATTGTTACGGAGTGCCAGAGAATTGTTACTCAGGGCCACAGAAACTTTACTTAGGGCCACAGAATTTTTACTCAGGGACAGACAGAATTGTTACTGAGTGCCAGAGAATTGTTACTCAGGGACAGACAGAATTGTTACGGAGTGCCAGAGAATTGTTACTTAGGGCCACAGAAACTTTACTTAGGGCCACAGAATTGTTACTCGCACAGACACAGAATTGTTACTCGCACAGACACAGAACTGTTACTGAGGGCCACAGAAACTTTACTTAGGGACAAAGAAACGCTAGTTAGGGCCACGGAATTCATACTCAGGGACAGACAGAATTGTTACGGAGTGCCAGAGAATTGTTACTCAGGGCCACAGAAACTTTACTTAGGGCCACAGAATTTTTACTCGGGGACAGACAGAATTGTTACTGAGTGCCAGAGAATTGTTACTCAGGGACAGACAGAATTGTTACGGAGTGCCAGAGAATTGTTACTCAGGGACAGACAGAATTGTTACTGAGTGCCAGAGAATTGTTACTTAGGGCCACAGAAACTTTAATTAGGGCCACAGAATTTTTACTCAGGGACAGACAGAATTGTTACTGAGTGCCAGAGAATTGTTACTCAGGGACAGACAGAATTGTTACGGAGTGCCAGAGAATTGTTACTCAGGGCCACAGAAACTTTACTTAGGGCCAGAGAATTTTTACTCAGGGACAGACAGAATTGTTACTGAGTGCCAGAGAATTGTTACTCAGGGACAGACAGAATTGTTACTGAGTGCCAGATAATTGTTACTCAGGGCCCCAGAAACTTTACTTAGGGCCACAGAATTTTTACTCAGGGACAGACAGAATTGTTACTGAGTGCCAGAGAATTGTTACTCAGGGACAGACAGAATTGTTACTGAGTGCCAGAGAATTGTTACTTAGGGCCACAGAAACTTTACTTAGGGCCACAGAATTGTTACTCGCACAGACACAGAATTGTTACTCGCACAGACACAGAATTGTTACTGAAGGCCACAGAACTGTTACTTAGGGCCACAGAATTGTTACTCGCACAGACACAGAATTGTTACTCGCACAGACACAGAACTGTTACTGAGGGCCACAGAACTGTTACTTAGGGCCACAGAATTGTTACTCGCACAGACACAGAATTGTTACTCAGGGCCACAGAACTGTTACTTAGGGACAAAGAAACGCTAGTTAGGGCCACAGAATTCATACTCAGGGACAGACAGAATTGTTACGGAGTGCCAGAGAATTGTTACTCTGGGCCACAGAAACTTTACTTAGGGCCACAGAATTTTTACTCAGGGACAGACAGAATTGTTACTGAGTGCCAGAGAATTGTTACTCAGGGACAGACAGAATTGTTACGGAGTGCCAGAGAATTGTTACTCAGGGCCACAGAAACTTTACTTAGGGCCACAGAATTTTTACTCAGGGACAGACAGAATTGTTACTGAGTGCCAGAGAATTGTTACTCAGGGACAGACAGAATTGTTACGGAGTGCCAGAGAATTGTTACTTAGGGCCACAGAAACTTTACTTAGGGCCACAGAATTGTTACTCGCACAGACACAGAATTGTTACTCGCACAGACACAGAACTGTTACTGAGGGCCACAGAAACTTTACTTAGGGACAAAGAAACGCTAGTTAGGGCCACGGAATTCATACTCAGGGACAGACAGAATTGTTACGGAGTGCCAGAGAATTGTTACTCAGGGCCACAGAAACTTTACTTAGGGCCACAGAATTTTTACTCAGGGACAGACAGAATTGTTACTGAGTGCCAGAGAATTGTTACTCAGGGACAGACAGAATTGTTACGGAGTGCCAGAGAATTGTTACTCAGGGACAGACAGAATTGTTACTGAGTGCCAGAGAATTGTTACTTAGGGCCACAGAAACTTTAATTAGGGCCACAGAATTTTTACTCAGGGACAGACAGAATTGTTACTGAGTGCCAGAGAATTGTTACTCAGGGACAGACAGAATTGTTACGGAGTGCCAGAGAATTGTTACTCAGGGCCACAGAAACTTTACTTAGGGCCAGAGAATTTTTACTCAGGGACAGACAGAATTGTTACTGAGTGCCAGAGAATTGTTACTCAGGGACAGACAGAATTGTTACTGAGTGCCAGATAATTGTTACTCAGGGCCCCAGAAACTTTACTTAGGGCCACAGAATTTTTACTCAGGGACAGACAGAATTGTTACTGAGTGCCAGAGAATTGTTACTCAGGGACAGACAGAATTGTTACTGAGTGCCAGAGAATTGTTACTTAGGGCCACAGAAACTTTACTTAGGGCCACAGAATTGTTACTCGCACAGACACAGAATTGTTACTCGCACAGACACAGAATTGTTACTGAGGGCCACAGAACTGTTACTTGGGGCCACAGAAACGTTAATCAGGGACACAGAATTGTTACTGAGGGCCACAGAACTGTTACTTAGGGCCACAGAATTGTTACTCGCACAGACACAGAATTGTTACTCAGGGACACAGAATTGTTACTCAGGGACACATAATCGTTTAATTAAAGAGTATGTCAGACAACATGCAGAGGAGTGGCAGAGGAGGCAATGTTTTAGGAGCGAGCAGACGTGGCAGCAGAGGAAGGGGTCGAGGCAGCACTATTCGCAGCCAGAGGCCAGTGCTCCCGGTGTCATCCAGCGGTCGTGTCTCCACCGACAACCCTGCCGTCATCGATTGGTTGGCTCGGTCGTCTTCCTCTTCCCAGGTCACCTCTGACACCTACAGCCAACGGTCGGTGGGTACGTCAGACACAACCGTTAGTTGGCATGGCCCGGGACCAAGCCCACTGAAATCACGTGTCCTCTACCTGCCCCTGTCCTTTGGTGTTCCCTCACCAAGCGAAGTATCGCATGCTGTGGGCTCAGCCCCACTGTACAGTGAGGAAGAGCTAACAGAGGGCGGTCAGGAACGGGGGGAGACATCCGTCTTTTCAGCAGCTAGGCGAAGAAGTAGTGGCGAGGAGAGCGGCCCGGTAGCCGGTCTAGAGACAGGTCTGTCTCCTGACCCAGACGCAGCCGAGGGGGCTAGTAGTGAGGCGGAGACCCTACTTGATGATGAGGAGGTTGATCGCACTTGGCAGCCTCGTCGTCATCAGGCAATTTCTTCCGCATCATCAGGAGAAGAGGGTGGCAGCTTGGCAGTGAGCGAAACAGTCGGTGGGTTGCCCAGGAGACAGCAGCAGGGTCGCAGCAGTATCAGTGGAAGCAGTGTCAGTGGAGCCAAACGGCCACGGAGTAGAGCACCAGCTCCACTGCAGCCTACCACCACGGCCAGTAGTGGTGCCGGTGTGCACGGAGGAAGCAGCAGTCAGCCAGTGAGGAGTATCGGGGGCAAAGTTTCCTACTCGGCGGTGTGGCAATTTTTCGTCAAGCCGCCCGAGGAAGTAAACGTAGCCGTATGTCGACTATGTGGCCAGAAAGTCAAGCGTGGCCAGGGGGCCCATGTTGGGACTATTTGGGCCATGTTGGGACAATGGGAGACCTCCCATTGCTGCTGTCTCCATCGCCACACTCTGCCATGTGCCACTTTCAGGTCTCCTCACACACTGCTGGTGTGTAGAATTTTTTGACATAGGGTGTTGGCAGATTACGGGCCTCCCATTGCTGCTGCCAGGCCCCTAATCTGCCATGGGCCCCTATATACCGCCTCCTCATGCTGCTGCCAGGTCCAGAGTCTGTCATGGGTCCCTGTACGGCCTCCCATTGCTGCTGTCTCCATCGCCACACTCTGCCATGTGCCACTTTCAGGTCTCCTCACACACTGCTGGTGTGTAGAATTTTTTGACATAGGGTGCTGGCAGATTACGGGCCTCCCATAGCTGCTGCCAGGCCCCTAATCTGCCATAGGCCCCTATATACCGCCTCCTCATGCTGCTGCCAGGTCCAGAGTCTGTCATGGGTCCCTGTACGGCCTCCCATTGCTGCTGTCTCCATCGCCACACTCTGCCATGTGCCACTTTCAGGTCTCCTCACACACTGCTGGTGTGTAGAATTTTTTGACATAGGGTGTTGGCAGATTACGGGCCTCCCATTGCTGCTGCCAGGCCCCTAATCTGCCATGGGCCCCTATATACCGCCTCCTCATGCTGCTGCCAGGTCCAGAGTCTGTCATGGGTCCCTGTACGGCCTCCCATTGCTGCTGTCTCCATCGCCACACTCTGCCATGTGCCACTTTCAGGTCTCCTAACACACTGCTGGTGTGTAGAATTTTTTGACATAGGGTGCTGGCAGATTATGGGCCTCCCATAGCTGCTGCCAGGCCCCTAATCTGCCATAGGCCCCTATATACCGCCTCCTCATGCTGCTGCCAGGTCCAGAGTCTGTCATGGGTCCCTGTACGGCCTCCCATTGCTGCTGTCTCCATCGCCACACTCTGCCATGTGCCACTTTCAGGTCTCCTCACACACTGCTGGTGTGTAGAATTTTTTGACATAGGGTGTTGGCAGATTACGGGCCTCCCATTGCTGCTGCCAGGCCCCTAATCTGCCATGGGCCCCTATATACCGCCTCCTCATGCTGCTGCCAGGTCCAGAGTCTGTCATGGGTCCCTGTACGGCCTCCCATTGCTGCTGTCTCCATAGCCACACTCTGCCATGTGCCACTTTCAGGTCTCCTCACACTGCTGGTGTGTTGAATTTTTTGACATAGGGTGCTGGCAGATTATGGGCCTCCCATAGCTGCTGCCAGGCCCCTAATCTGCCATGGGCCCCTATATACCGCCTCCTCATGCTGCTGCCAGGTCCACAGTGTCTCATGCCATGTGCCACTTTCAGGTCTCCTCACACTGCTGGTGTGTTGAATTTTTTGACATAGGGTGCTGGCAGATTATGGGCCTCCTATAGCTGCTGCCAGGCCCCTAATCTGCCATAGGCCCCTATATACCGCTTCCTCATGCTGCTGCCAGGTCCAGAGTCTCTCATGGGCCCCTGTACGGCCTCCCATTGCTGCTGTCTCCATCGCCACACTCTGCCATGTGCCACTTTCAGGTCTCCTCACACACTGCTGGTGTGTAGAATTTTTTGACATAGGGTGCTGGCAGATTATGGGCCTCCCATAGCTGCTGCCAGGCCCCTAATCTGCCATAGGCCCCTATATACCGCCTCCTCATGCTGCTGCCAGGTCCAGAGTCTGTCATGGGTCCCTGTACGGCCTCCCATTGCTGCTGTCTCCATAGCCACACTCTGCCATGTGCCACTTTCAGGTCTCCTCACACTGCTGGTGTGTTGAATTTTTTGACATAGGGTGCTGGCAGATTATGGGCCTCCCATAGCTGCTGCCAGGCCCCTAATCTGCCATGGGCCCCTATATACCGCCTCCTCATGCTGCTGCCAGGTCCACAGTGTCTCATGCCATGTGCCACTTTCAGGTCTCCTCACACTGCTGGTGTGTTGAATTTTTTGACATAGGGTGCTGGCAGATTATGGGCCTCCTATAGCTGCTGCCAGGCCCCTAATCTGCCATAGGCCCCTATATACCGCTTCCTCATGCTGCTGCCAGGTCCAGAGTCTCTCATGGGTCCCTGTACGGCCTCCCATTGCTGCTGTCTCCATCGCCACACTCTGCCATGTGCCACTTTCAGGTCTCCTCACACACTGCTGGTGTGTAGAATTTTTTGACATAGGGTGCTGGCAGATTATGGGCCTCCCATAGCTGCTGCCAGGCCCCTAATCTGCCATGGGCCCCTATATACCGCCTCCTCATGCTGCTGCCAGGTCCACAGTGTCTCATGCCATGTGCCACTTTCAGGTCTCCTCACACTGCTGGTGTGTTGAATTTTTTGACATAGGGTGCTGGCAGATTATGGGCCTCCTATAGCTGCTGCCAGGCCCCTAATCTGCCATAGGCCCCTATATACCGCTTCCTCATGCTGCTGCCAGGTCCAGAGTCTCTCATGGGTCCCTGTACGGCCTCCCATTGCTGCTGTCTCCATCGCCACACTCTGCCATGTGCCACTTTCAGGTCTCACACACTGCTGGTGTGTAGAATTTTTTGACATAGGGTGCTGGCAGATTACGAGCCTCCCATAGCTGCTGCCAGGCCCCTAATCTGCCATAGGCCCCTATATACCGCCTCCTCATGCTGCTGCCAGGTCCAGAGTCTGTCATGGGTCCCTGTACGGCCTCCCATTGCTGCTGTCTCCATCGCCACACTCTGCCATGTGCCACTTTCAGGTCTCCTCACACACTGCTGGTGTGTAGAATTTTTTGACATAGGGTGCTGGCAGATTACGGGCCTCCCATAGCTGCTGCCAGGCCCCTAATCTGCCATAGGCCCCTATATACCGCCTCCTCATGCTGCTGCCAGGTCCAGAGTCTCTCATGGGTCCCTGTACGGCCTCCCATTGCTGCTGTCTCCATCGCCACACTCTGCCATGTGCCACTTTCAGGTCTCCTCACACACTGCTGGTGTGTAGAATTTTTTGACATAGGGTGCTGGCAGATTACGGGCCTCCCATAGCTGCTGCCAGGCCCCTAATCTGCCATAGGCCCCTATATACCGCCTCCTCATGCTGCTGCCAGGTCCAGAGTCTGTCATGGGTCCCTGTACGGCCTCCCATTGCTGCTGTCTCCATCGCCACACTCTGCCATGTGCCACTTTCAGGTCTCCTCACACACTGCTGGTGTGTAGAATTTTTTGACATAGGGTGCTGGCAGATTACGGGCCTCCCATAGCTGCTGCCAGGCCCCTAATCTGCCATAGGCCCCTATATACCGCCTCCTCATGCTGCTGCCAGGTCCAGAGTCTCTCATGGGTCCCTGTACGGCCTCCCATTGCTGCTGTCTCCATCGCCACACTCTGCCATGTGCCACTTTCAGGTCTCCTCACACACTGCTGGTGTGTAGAATTTTTTGACATAGGGTGCTGGCAGATTATGGGCCTCCCATAGCTGCTGCCAGGCCCCTAATCTGCCATAGGCCCCTATATACCGCCTCCTCATGCTGCTGCCAGGTCCAGAGTCTGTCATGGGTCCCTGTACGGCCTCCCATTGCTGCTGTCTCCATCGCCACACTCTGCCATGTGCCACTTTCAGGTCTCCTCACACACTGCTGGTGTGTAGAATTTTTTGACATAGGGTGTTGGCAGATTACGGGCCTCCCATTGCTGCTGCCAGGCCCCTAATCTGCCATGGGCCCCTATATACCGCCTCCTCATGCTGCTGCCAGGTCCAGAGTCTGTCATGGGTCCCTGTACGGCCTCCCATTGCTGCTGTCTCCATCGCCACACTCTGCCATGTGCCACTTTCAGGTCTCACACACTGCTGGTGTGTAGAATTTTTTGACATAGGGTGCTGGCAGATTACGGGCCTCCCATAGCTGCTGCCAGGCCCCTAATCTGCCATAGGCCCCTATATACCGCCTCCTCATGCTGCTGCCAGGTCCAGAGTCTGTCATGGGTCCCTGTACGGCCTCCCATTGCTGCTGTCTCCATAGCCACACTCTGCCATGTGCCACTTTCAGGTCTCCTCACACTGCTGGTGTGTTGAATTTTTTGACATAGGGTGCTGGCAGATTATGGGCCTCCCATAGCTGCTGCCAGGCCCCTAATCTGCCATGGGCCCCTATATACCGCCTCCTCATGCTGCTGCCAGGTCCACAGTGTCTCATGCCATGTGCCACTTTCAGGTCTCCTCACACTGCTGGTGTGTTGAATTTTTTGACATAGGGTGCTGGCAGATTATGGGCCTCCTATAGCTGCTGCCAGGCCCCTAATCTGCCATAGGCCCCTATATACCGCTTCCTCATGCTGCTGCCAGGTCCAGAGTCTCTCATGGGTCCCTGTACGGCCTCCCATTGCTGCTGTCTCCATCGCCACACTCTGCCATGTGCCACTTTCAGGTCTCCTCACACACTGCTGGTGTGTAGAATTTTTTGACATAGGGTGCTGGCAGATTACGGGCCTCCCATTGCTGCTGCCAGGCCCCTAATCTGCCATAGGCCCCTATATACCGCTTCCTCATGCTGCTGCCAGGTCCAGAGTCTCTCATGGGTCCCTGTACGGCCTCCCATTGCTGCTGTCTCCATCGCCACACTCTGCCATGTGCCACTTTCAGGTCTCCTCACACACTGCTGGTGTGTAGAATTTTTTGACATAGGGTGCTGGCAGATTATGGGCCTCCCATAGCTGCTGCCAGGCCCCTAATCTGCCATGGGCCCCTATATACCGCCTCCTCATGCTGCTGCCAGGTCCACAGTGTCTCATGCCATGTGCCACTTTCAGGTCTCCTCACACTGCTGGTGTGTTGAATTTTTTGACATAGGGTGCTGGCAGATTATGGGCCTCCTATAGCTGCTGCCAGGCCCCTAATCTGCCATAGGCCCCTATATACCGCTTCCTCATGCTGCTGCCAGGTCCAGAGTCTCTCATGGGTCCCTGTACGGCCTCCCATTGCTGCTGTCTCCATCGCCACACTCTGCCATGTGCCACTTTCAGGTCTCACACACTGCTGGTGTGTAGAATTTTTTGACATAGGGTGCTGGCAGATTACGGGCCTCCCAAAGCTGCTGCCAGGCCCCTAATCTGCCATAGGCCCCTATATACCGCCTCCTCATGCTGCTGCCAGGTCCAGAGTCTGTCATGGGTCCCTGTACGGCCTCCCATTGCTGCTGTCTCCATCGCCACACTCTGCCATGTGCCACTTTCAGGTCTCCTCACACACTGCTGGTGTGTAGAATTTTTTGACATAGGGTGCTGGCAGATTACGGGCCTCCCATAGCTGCTGCCAGGCCCCTAATCTGCCATAGGCCCCTATATACCGCCTCCTCATGCTGCTGCCAGGTCCAGAGTCTCTCATGGGTCCCTGTACGGCCTCCCATTGCTGCTGTCTCCATCGCCACACTCTGCCATGTGCCACTTTCAGGTCTCCTCACACACTGCTGGTGTGTAGAATTTTTTGACATAGGGTGCTGGCAGATTACGGGCCTCCCATAGCTGCTGCCAGGCCCCTAATCTGCCATAGGCCCCTATATACCGCCTCCTCATGCTGCTGCCAGGTCCAGAGTCTGTCATGGGTCCCTGTACGGCCTCCCATTGCTGCTGTCTCCATCGCCACACTCTGCCATGTGCCACTTTCAGGTCTCCTCACACACTGCTGGTGTGTAGAATTTTTTGACATAGGGTGCTGGCAGATTATGGGCCTCCCATAGCTGCTGCCAGGCCCCTAATCTGCCATGGGCCCCTATATACCGCCTCCTCATGCTGCTGCCAGGTCCACAGTGTCTCATGCCATGTGCCACTTTCAGGTCTCCTCACACTGCTGGTGTGTTGAATTTTTTGACATAGGGTGTTGGCAGATTACGGGCCTCCCATTGCTGCTGCCAGGCCCCTAATCTGCCATGGGCCCCTATATACCGCCTCCTCATGCTGCTGCCAGGTCCAGAGTCTGTCATGGGTCCCTGTACGGCCTCCCATTGCTGCTGTCTCCATCGCCACACTCTGCCATGTGCCACTTTCAGGTCTCCTCACACACTGCTGGTGTGTAGAATTTTTTGACATAGGGTGTTGGCAGATTACGGGCCTCCCATTGCTGCTGCCAGGCCCCTAATCTGCCATGGGCCCCTATATACCGCCTCCTCATGCTGCTGCCAGGTCCAGAGTCTGTCATGGGTCCCTGTACGGCCTCCCATTGCTGCTGTCTCCATCGCCACACTCTGCCATGTGCCACTTTCAGGTCTCCTCACACACTGCTGGTGTGTAGAATTTTTTGACATAGGGTGCTGGCAGATTATGGGCCTCCCATAGCTGCTGCCAGGCCCCTAATCTGCCATAGGCCCCTATATACCGCCTCCTCATGCTGCTGCCAGGTCCAGAGTCTGTCATGGGTCCCTGTACGGCCTCCCATTGCTGCTGTCTCCATCGCCACACTCTGCCATGTGCCACTTTCAGGTCTCCTCACACACTGCTGGTGTGTAGAATTTTTTGACATAGGGTGCTGGCAGATTATGGGCCTCCCATAGCTGCTGCCAGGCCCCTAATCTGCCATAGGCCCCTATATACCGCCTCCTCATGCTGCTGCCAGGTCCAGAGTCTGTCATGGGTCCCTGTACGGCCTCCCATTGCTGCTGTCTCCATCGCCACACTCTGCCATGTGCCACTTTCAGGTCTCCTCACACACTGCTGGTGTGTAGAATTTTTTGACATAGGGTGCTGGCAGATTACGGGCCTCCCATTGCTGCTGCCAGGCCCCTAATCTGCCATAGGCCCCTATATACCGCTTCCTCATGCTGCTGCCAGGTCCAGAGTCTCTCATGGGTCCCTGTACGGCCTCCCATTGCTGCTGTCTCCATCGCCACACTCTGCCATGTGCCACTTTCAGGTCTCCTCACACACTGCTGGTGTGTAGAATTTTTTGACATAGGGTGCTGGCAGATTATGGGCCTCCCATAGCTGCTGCCAGGCCCCTAATCTGCCATGGGCCCCTATATACCGCCTCCTCATGCTGCTGCCAGGTCCACAGTGTCTCATGCCATGTGCCACTTTCAGGTCTCCTCACACTGCTGGTGTGTTGAATTTTTTGACATAGGGTGCTGGCAGATTATGGGCCTCCTATAGCTGCTGCCAGGCCCCTAATCTGCCATAGGCCCCTATATACCGCTTCCTCATGCTGCTGCCAGGTCCAGAGTCTCTCATGGGTCCCTGTACGGCCTCCTATTGCTGCTGTCTCCATCGCCACACTCTGCCATGTGCCACTTTCAGGTCTCACACACTGCTGGTGTGTAGAATTTTTTGACATAGGGTGCTGGCAGATTACGGGCCTCCCATAGCTGCTGCCAGGCCCCTAATCTGCCATAGGCCCCTATATACCGCCTCCTCATGCTGCTGCCAGGTCCAGAGTCTGTCATGGGTCCCTGTACGGCCTCCCATTGCTGCTGTCTCCATCGCCACACTCTGCCATGTGCCACTTTCAGGTCTCCTCACACACTGCTGGTGTGTAGAATTTTTTGACATAGGGTGCTGGCAGATTATGGGCCTCCCATAGCTGCTGCCAGGCCCCTAATCTGCCATGGGCCCCTATATACCGCCTCCTCATGCTGCTGCCAGGTCCACAGTGTCTCATGCCATGTGCCACTTTCAGGTCTCCTCACACTGCTGGTGTGTTGAATTTTTTGACATAGGGTGTTGGCAGATTACGGGCCTCCCATTGCTGCTGCCAGGCCCCTAATCTGCCATGGGCCCCTATATACCGCCTCCTCATGCTGCTGCCAGGTCCAGAGTCTGTCATGGGTCCCTGTACGGCCTCCCATTGCTGCTGTCTCCATCGCCACACTCTGCCATGTGCCACTTTCAGGTCTCCTCACACACTGCTGGTGTGTAGAATTTTTTGACATAGGGTGTTGGCAGATTACGGGCCTCCCATTGCTGCTGCCAGGCCCCTAATCTGCCATGGGCCCCTATATACCGCCTCCTCATGCTGCTGCCAGGTCCAGAGTCTGTCATGGGTCCCTGTACGGCCTCCCATTGCTGCTGTCTCCATCGCCACACTCTGCCATGTGCCACTTTCAGGTCTCCTCACACACTGCTGGTGTGTAGAATTTTTTGACATAGGGTGCTGGCAGATTATGGGCCTCCCATAGCTGCTGCCAGGCCCCTAATCTGCCATAGGCCCCTATATACCGCCTCCTCATGCTGCTGCCAGGTCCAGAGTCTGTCATGGGTCCCTGTACGGCCTCCCATTGCTGCTGTCTCCATCGCCACACTCTGCCATGTGCCACTTTCAGGTCTCCTCACACACTGCTGGTGTGTAGAATTTTTTGACATAGGGTGCTGGCAGATTATGGGCCTCCCATAGCTGCTGCCAGGCCCCTAATCTGCCATAGGCCCCTATATACCGCCTCCTCATGCTGCTGCCAGGTCCAGAGTCTGTCATGGGTCCCTGTACGGCCTCCCATTGCTGCTGTCTCCATCGCCACACTCTGCCATGTGCCACTTTCAGGTCTCCTCACACACTGCTGGTGTGTAGAATTTTTTGACATAGGGTGCTGGCAGATTACGGGCCTCCCATTGCTGCTGCCAGGCCCCTAATCTGCCATAGGCCCCTATATACCGCTTCCTCATGCTGCTGCCAGGTCCAGAGTCTCTCATGGGTCCCTGTACGGCCTCCCATTGCTGCTGTCTCCATCGCCACACTCTGCCATGTGCCACTTTCAGGTCTCCTCACACACTGCTGGTGTGTAGAATTTTTTGACATAGGGTGCTGGCAGATTATGGGCCTCCCATAGCTGCTGCCAGGCCCCTAATCTGCCATGGGCCCCTATATACCGCCTCCTCATGCTGCTGCCAGGTCCACAGTGTCTCATGCCATGTGCCACTTTCAGGTCTCCTCACACTGCTGGTGTGTTGAATTTTTTGACATAGGGTGCTGGCAGATTATGGGCCTCCTATAGCTGCTGCCAGGCCCCTAATCTGCCATAGGCCCCTATATACCGCTTCCTCATGCTGCTGCCAGGTCCAGAGTCTCTCATGGGTCCCTGTACGGCCTCCTATTGCTGCTGTCTCCATCGCCACACTCTGCCATGTGCCACTTTCAGGTCTCACACACTGCTGGTGTGTAGAATTTTTTGACATAGGGTGCTGGCAGATTACGGGCCTCCCATAGCTGCTGCCAGGCCCCTAATCTGCCATAGGCCCCTATATACCGCCTCCTCATGCTGCTGCCAGGTCCAGAGTCTGTCATGGGTCCCTGTACGGCCTCCCATTGCTGCTGTCTCCATCGCCACACTCTGCCATGTGCCACTTTCAGGTCTCCTCACACACTGCTGGTGTGTAGAATTTTTTGACATAGGGTGCTGGCAGATTACGGGCCTCCCATAGCTGCTGCCAGGCCCCTAATCTGCCATAGGCCCCTATATACCGCCTCCTCATGCTGCTGCCAGGTCCAGAGTCTCTCATGGGTCCCTGTACGGCCTCCCATTGCTGCTGTCTCCATCGCCACACTCTGCCATGTGCCACTTTCAGGTCTCCTCACACACTGCTGGTGTGTAGAATTTTTTGACATAGGGTGCTGGCAGATTACGGGCCTCCCATAGCTGCTGCCAGGCCCCTAATCTGCCATAGGCCCCTATATACCGCCTCCTCATGCTGCTGCCAGGTCCAGAGTCTGTCATGGGTCCCTGTACGGCCTCCCATTGCTGCTGTCTCCATCGCCACACTCTGCCATGTGCCACTTTCAGGTCTCCTCACACACTGCTGGTGTGTAGAATTTTTTGACATAGGGTGCTGGCAGATTACGGGCCTCCCATAGCTGCTGCCAGGCCCCTAATCTGCCATAGGCCCCTATATACCGCCTCCTCATGCTGCTGCCAGGTCCAGAGTCTCTCATGGGTCCCTGTACGGCCTCCCATTGCTGCTGTCTCCATCGCCACACTCTGCCATGTGCCACTTTCAGGTCTCCTCACACACTGCTGGTGTGTAGAATTTTTTGACATAGGGTGCTGGCAGATTATGGGCCTCCCATAGCTGCTGCCAGGCCCCTAATCTGCCATGGGCCCCTGTTGTCGCTTGTTGGCATATTCCGCTCGTTCAGATGCTCCTTCTCCTGCTACTCCTCTTCACGGATTCCGTCAGCAGTCTTTCTTGGAATCCGTTTCCAAGAGACAACAGTTTGCGAGCACGCACCAGACGGTGCAGAAACTGAACGTCCTCCTGTCCAAGTTGCTGCTGCCAGGCTCGTAATCTGTCATGCGCCCCTGTACCGCCTCCTCATGCTGCTGCCAGGTCCAGAGTGTGTCATGGGCCCCCGTACCGACTCCAAATGCTGCTGCCAGGCCCGTAATCTGTCATGGGCCCCTGTACCGCCTCCCCATGCTGCTGCCACGTCCAGATTGTGTCATGGGTCCCTGTACGGCCTCCCATTGCTGCTGCCAGGCCTGTAATCTGCCATGGGCCCCCGTACCGACTCCTCATGCTGCTGCCAGGCCCGTAATCTGCCATGGGCCCCTGTACCGCCTCCTCATGCTGCTGCCAGGTCCAGAGTGTGTCATGGGTCCCTGTACGGCCTCCCATTGCTGCTGTCTCCATCGCCACACTCTGCCATGTGCCACTTTCAGGTCTCCTCACACACTGCTGGTGTGTAGAATTTTTTGACATAGGGTGCTGGCAGATTACGGGCCTCCCATAGCTGCTGCCAGGCCCCTAATCTGCCATAGGCCCCTATATACCGCCTCCTCATGCTGCTGCCAGGTCCAGAGTCTCTCATGGGTCCCTGTACGGCCTCCCATTGCTGCTGTCTCCATCGCCACACTCTGCCATGTGCCACTTTCAGGTCTCCTCACACACTGCTGGTGTGTAGAATTTTTTGACATAGGGTGCTGGCAGATTATGGGCCTCCCATAGCTGCTGCCAGGCCCCTAATCTGCCATGGGCCCCTGTTGTCGCTTGTTGGCATATTCCGCTCGTTCAGATGCTCCTTCTCCTGCTACTCCTCTTCACGGATTCCGTCAGCAGTCTTTCTTGGAATCCGTTTCCAAGAGACAACAGTTTGCGAGCACGCACCAGACGGTGCAGAAACTGAACGTCCTCCTGTCCAAGTTGCTGCTGCCAGGCTCGTAATCTGTCATGCGCCCCTGTACCGCCTCCTCATGCTGCTGCCAGGTCCAGAGTGTGTCATGGGCCCCCGTACCGACTCCAAATGCTGCTGCCAGGCCCGTAATCTGTCATGGGCCCCTGTACCGCCTCCCCATGCTGCTGCCACGTCCAGATTGTGTCATGGGTCCCTGTACGGCCTCCCATTGCTGCTGCCAGGCCTGTAATCTGCCATGGGCCCCCGTACCGACTCCTCATGCTGCTGCCAGGCCCGTAATCTGCCATGGGCCCCTGTACCGCCTCCTCATGCTGCTGCCAGGTCCAGAGTGTGTCATGGGTCCCTGTACGGCCTCCCATTGCTGCTGTCTCTATCGCCACACTCTGCCATGTGCCACTTTCAGGTCTCCTCACACTGCTGGTGGTTTCCATTTTTGTCATAGGGTGCTGTATGGCCTCCCATTGCTGCTGCCTCCACCGCCACACTGTGGCTCCACACTCTGGTTTTGGCCCCGTGACTGGCCAAATGAGTGAAGTGTGCGGTGATTCTAAGATCGACGGCACTCATCTGCATGTCATACTGCCTGACAGTATTATTTCTCTTCCCCAGCAGACTCCAAGGGCATTTAAATTAAAGGTACAGTGTTCAGCACTAATATTAAGTCTCTCTGAAGCCTAGAAACACCCTTTTTTAAGTTAAATTCACAGCGAATATATTCGACTCGAATCGAAATTTTTCTACGAATTCGCCGAATCAGTCGAATCGAATTTTTGAATACTTCGCTCATCTCTAAATGCAACAATAAAGAGGCACCCAATATAGGTGGTATGCCTTTTTTACCACTGCCGTCATACTGCACTTTTGAGATGCAAATGTAACCTCATCACATATGTAGCAGACTTTATCTGTGTTGTTTACACAGTTTTGAGAAATATTGCTTTCTGAGAGAAAATATCACACAACTGTTCCTTGGGAATGTTAGGCAATGACACTTTCACAAGCCACCAGATGTAATTGTATGATGCCTAGATCTGAATAAGACAAATGTACCTTGCAATAAAAGAACAATCGTTCAACAATAGGCAAATAGTGGCAAATAGTGCACACCCTGCCCCTTAAAGTGTTACTAAACCCAGGACCCTGCATTCACTCTATCTGGACTTCTACAGTACACAGATCATGGAAATGCGATTACTTTAGTAAATTCAAACTGTTAAATACTTTTTCTCATCAGCAGTCTTGTGACTTCTATCGGTGTCCAGCCGAGCACTGGTTAAAGCTTGTAGGAGTTTTCTTTCTGCTCTAGGAGGATGTAGAACCCCTGATCTCTGTCTGGACAGTGCTGATTTGCCCTGTGCTGATCACATGCACTCTCTCAAGAAAAAGAAAAAAAACCTCTCTAGCAATACACACCAAACTGAGCATGTGCAGAGTATCTCCACATGATATGTCTTATCAGGAGATAAGAGGGGGACACTGGAAGAAGGGGAGGATCAGAGAAGACATGATCAAGCAGCATTTTTACACAATGCAGAGTATTAACCATTTAGGTTCCACAGTGAGTATAACAAGCATGCTTTACTGCATATACAGACTGATTTTACTGTTGTGGGTTTAGTAACACTTTAAATTAGATTGATACTATACAGACAATATTTGCACACAAGGCACAATTGTTCAAATGAGGATGATTTTAACCTCCTTAGCGGTATTCCCAAGTGTAGCTCAGGGTAAAATGTCAGTACCAAGAGCGGTAACCCCGAGCTACACTCGGGCTTACCATGCGTCGTTGCTCAGGGAGTCCCTGCAGAGCTTACCTTGTCCTTCGCTCCCGCGATGTGTCCCCTGCAGCGTCCCCGGCCATCTCCTCCGGCTGATGCCGGCATCCGGCTTCTGTGTTCCGGTCCCTGTGACGTCGTCATGTCATTTTTTTTAAAATGATTATTACATAGTAAAACATTGCTGTTTCAATGCATTTCACATACATTTTGTCCCTACTGCTTTGTCCTGTGCCCTGCCTGCATTGTGACTGTTCTTTCTACCTGGAAACATAGAAAAGTCCATGGCGTCCAAAAAGCGTCCCTTTAGGTCAAAAGCGGGTTTAGATCAGCTAGAGAACAGCGATAGTAAATCAGAACCACTTGCAGAATTGAGTGATAATGATTTGTGGGGAAATTCGTCATCAGACACTGAAAACAATTTTGCGACTTTGCTCAGCAATGTGCGAATTTGCCTCTGTATTTCAAATTTCAGTGTTTTTGGTTTGATTATATTATTGAATTAAATTTATTATTATTATATTATTATTTTTTATGATTATTTATTAATTTATAGTTTATGATTTCGTGTTTCAAATTTTATCCTACCCGGGATGTTTACTAGACTCTTGTTCGTACAGATTTCAGTGAGTTATTCCTAAAAATTACAGCCTACAATAAAAAACTACATATTTCCATGCAAAAAAATGGTACCGCTTTCAGCACAAAAAATCGGAAATAATCATACCGCCGAGGAGGTTAAAAGAGAGGCAGATGCATTCAAAAGAAGATTGGAAATTAGACACTACAGTAAGAAAAAAACTATTAAAGAAAGTCTTTAACAAAGGAAAAATATAACCACATTAAAATCTATTATTTAAATCAAAGCAACCAATTGAGGGAGAAACCTCTAAGCTTACTCTATGGTGCACTCGTCAACATAGACAGATTAGGCACATCAGTAATAAACACTGAAGTCTTTTGTTGGATGATCCAAAAGTAAAGACATTTATTGAGCATCCCTGGAATTAGTTTTTCGGAGACCAGTCTTTATTAGGGACAAATTGGTTCATAGCCATTATACAGGCAGTAAATGCTCTGATCCCTGTCCAGTGAAGGGAATTTAAGCTTGTGTGTAATGTGGATTTGTTTATATAGGAAAGACAAAAAGTAAACTCCAATGCAGAATCGTACAATCGTTTTTATGCAACAGAAAATAGAGATTTATATTCACCAATAGGTAAACATGTAGCATTGCACCATAATTATGTCCCCTCTATTATTATACTATTTGTTTTAAATAGAGTACATGAGAATACTTAGGGAAGTAATTGGGATCAACAATTGCTAAAATGTGAAATGAGATGCATTTATAATCTCCAGGCAATTATAGCCCTAGGATTAAATTAATCCAGAAATCTTTCCTATAGACCACTGACTCTGAGCATAGTGAGAATCTTATCTTATATTTATACATCTGTAATGTACGCTTTTCAATAATGGGGTTATGTTATCTATGTATAAAAATATCTTTTTTTAGAATGATTAATGTTAAAGGACTGGTTATAATACTGCTTTGATTTATATGTAACCTTTATTGTTTATCATTGATGGCATCTGTGGGTGTGTGGCTCCTGTTTCCCTAGAGAGGATCAGGTGCCTATGTGATTCCCTGATTCCCCGCCCCTTTTTTCATTTGAGGGCCTATTTGGGAACTTTGGGGAAGAGCAGATGATTATTCTGCCTATTCTGGGGTGACCGGGCAAATTCTTGGAGCATTTGCCTGACTCTTGATGTGGTCAGCAGGGGACATCTTGTTGCTCCTTTGCCTCTTGGTTCACTTTTGGACATTCCCCTGATGGTGCTGCTGGGCCGCAATGATCACGGTGTGATGAGCACACTTTGACAGCATGATATCACTACACGTGGGCACGCCTGACACCTTACATTAGCGCAGGGGTGGGCAAACTTTTTGACTTGAGGGCCGCAATGGGTTCATATATTGGACCCGGGGACCGGACCAAGAGTAGATGAATGATGTGTATGTGTCATCCATAGTAAGTATAGTAATATTCCCCCATAGTAAGCATAGTAATTAATCCCCCATATAGTAATTCATCCCCCCTATAGTAATTCATCCCCCATATAGTAATTAATCCCCCATATAGTAATTCATCCCCCATAGTAATTCGTCCCCCATAGTAATTCGTCCCCCATAGTAATTCGTCCCCCATATAGTAATTCGTCCCCCATAGTAATTCATCCCCCATATAGTAATTCAACCCCCATATAGTAATTCATCCCCCATAGTAATTCATCCCCCATAGTAATTCATCCCCCATATAGTAATTCATCCCCCATAGTAATTCATCCCCCATATAGTAATTCATCCCTCATATAGTAATTCATCCCCCATAGTAATTCATCCCGCATAGTAATTAATCCCCCATATAGTAATTCATCCCCCATAGTAATTCATCCCCCATAGTAATTCATCCCCCATATAGTAATTCATCCCCCATAGTAATTCATCCCCCATAGTAATTCATCCCCCTATAGTAATTCATCCCCCATATAGTAATTCATCCCCCATAGTAATTCATCCCCCATATAGTAATTCATCCCCCCTATAGTAATTCATCCCCCCTATTAATTCATCCCCAATATTAAGTCCCCAAGTCCCCCCTGTGTCAATTCACTTACCTTTGCTCCGCGCGTTCCTCTCGCCGTGTTCCCGCTTTGTTCCGGTGTAGCATGAAAATCTGTCTCCTATGAGGATCTGTCCCCCTCGACGTATCTGCGCATGTGCCAGTTTCAGGCATTAGCAGCCGATCGGCGATCTCCGGCACATACGCACATACGTCGAGGGGGACAGATCCTCACAGGAGACAGATTTTCATGCTGTACCGGTCTTCAGGGCGGACTGTGAGAGGAACCTAGCGGGAGCCTAGCTGCGCGGGCCGGATTAAAAGGTCCGCCGGGCTGTAGTTTGCCCATTGCTGCATTAGCGCGTCATCCTGGGAGGATGAGCATTGCAGCAGGTAGACATGGGATCCACAGGTAGGAGCTATAGAAGATAGAGGCACTAGAGGCACTCCTCTTGTTTGCGAGACTTTCTGTATCGACTTCATGGTGAACTTATCCATATCCAACAAGGCAAGAAAGCAGTAAGTAAATCTATTTATACATAGGAAACTTAATATGTATACATTTGGCATTTAGATTCGACTTACTTTGTTTTTAACATATTCTTATATACTGCTCAAAAAATTAAAGGAACGCTTTTTAATTAGAGTATAGCATCAAGTCATTTAAACTCCTAGGATATTGGTCTGGTCAGTTAAGTAGCAGAGGGGGTTGTTAATCAGTGTTACTACTGAGGCAATACCTGGACCCTACAGAGGTTGCACAGGCAGTCCAACTCCTGCAGGATGGCACATCAATACGTGCCATTGCCAGAAGGTTTGCTGTGTCTCCCAGCACAGTTTCAAGAGCATAGAGGAGATTCCAGGACAAAGGCAATTACTCTAGGAGAGCTGGACAGGACCATAGAAGGTCCTTAACCCATCAGCAGGACCGGTATCTGCTCCTTTGTGCAAGAAGGAAAGGATGAACACTGCCAGAGTCCACTGGTGTGAATGTCTCTGAACTAACAATCAGCAACAGACTTCATGAGGGTGGCCTGAGGGCCTGCCATCCTCTAGTGGGCCCTGTGACCACTGCCCAGCACCATAGAGCTTGATTGGCATTTGCCATTGAACACCAGAATTGGCAGGTCTGCCACTGGCACCCTGTGCTTTTCACAGATGAGAGCAGGTTCACCCTGAGTACATGTGATAGACATGAAAGGATCTGGAGAAGCTGTGGAGAATGTTATGCTGCCTGTAACATCATTCAGCATGACCGTTTTGGAGGTGGGTCAGTAATGGTCTTAGTAGGCATATCCATGGAGGGAAGCACAGACCTCTACAGGCTAGACAATGGCACTCTGACTGCCATTAGGCATGGGGATGAAATCCTTGGACCCACTGTCAGACCCTGTGCTGGTGCAGTGGGTCCTGGGTTCCTCCTGATGCACGACAATGGCCAGGCTCATGTGATGAAAGTATGCAGGAAGTTCCTGGAGGATGAAGGAATTGATGCCATTGAATGGCCCCTGTGCTCGCCTGACCTAAATCCAGTAGAACACCTCTCGGATATCACGTTTTGGTCCATCCGACTCCACCAGGTTGCACCTCAGACTAACCAGGAGCTCAGTGTTGCCCTGGTCCAGATCTGGGGGAAATACCCCAGGACACCATCCGTCGTCTCATTAGGAGCATGCCTTGACATTGTCAGGCATGTATACAAGCAAGTAGGGGCCATACAAACTACTACTACCATTCTAAGTTGCTGTAATGAAATTTCAGTAAAATGGACTAGCCTGCTGCATAATGTTTTGTTTTTTGGGGTGTCTTTGAATTCAGTCCTCTGTAGGTTGATAATTTTCATGTCCATCAAACAATGGGGCATCCTTACGTTCCTAACCCAGTCCATCTGTATAGATATCCAGCATGATATTTTCCCCCATTGAGATCTGATGTTTTGAATTTTTTTAAGCAGTGTATATGGCTATTTAAGATCCTCTCTTCCATTGAATGTGGTGGGGAGACGCACCCAGTAGATTGCATGCTATATGTAACTTCATCAGGAGAAATTGAGTTTGGACTTGTTGAATGATGTCACAACGTTCAGGATAGTGCGGAGGATCAGTAAAAAGGCACAGAAAACTGCTATTGTATATAAGGAGGATTATTTATATTTATGCTGACTATACCTGGTGCAATGCAGCACCTTTATAGTGTGAGTGTTATTCTGCACTTTAGGAATGAGTGAATACAATTTTAAAAGGCTAAAGTGCTATCACAGTATCTCTTTTATTTGTGGTGTTAAGCAGAGACCAGAGGAAAAGACCATGACCAAGGAGAGCCACAAGGGATACCACAGAGCTCAACCGGTGGTGGTCACACAAGATTGTTGAGGACGTATGTGCTCAATTTTTTGCTGAGATTAGAAAAGCACCACACAAGGAATTTTGAGAGACTTATTAAATAAACAAAACGGTCATGCTGAATGATGATTAAATTTTTATTTAAAATCAGAATTTTTGTAGATTAATTATCATACACATAGCACTAACTATTGTGTGATATTTGGTGTGTAGTTTTGATCATATAAAGTATGTAAAAAGCCCTACACCCAGGGCTTTTTTTCAGCGGGAATGCGGGGAAACGCAGGGAAACGCAGTTCCGGCACCTCCAGCACCGAAAGTATGTAATGGCAAGGATTGCTGGCGTGTGCTGGAGAATCTATTGATGCTGACTGCTGGGGGTCTCTTGATGAGGAAAGGGTCTATTGTTGCTGAAGGGTCAATTGTTGCTGGGAGGGATCTACTGTGGATGGAGGGTTCTGTTATTGCTGGCTGCTGAGAGACTTTTTAGTAAATTACATACAAACTACTTGACACCACAAAATGATACTTGGTTTTGTATTCACTAAAAGGGGTGGTACTGGTAGGTGGGTAGGCCGTGGAACTAAAAGATGCTGCTCATAGGTGGGTAGGGGGCGGAGACAAGGGGTGACTCGGAAGGGGGGAGTTCCTGCACCTATTCTCTAAATAAAATAGCCCAGGCTACACCATTTGGTATGTTGATGCACTAACACATGTGCAGTATATAAGAGTGTGAGAGGAAAAACTGCTTTATATTTGTGTTGTTGTTTGATTTAAGCATATAGCTATTCACGTTCATAGCAGCTCGCAAAGCATAGATTGATATAGGGATACATAATTGATTGACTGCTGTGAAAATTAATATAAGATATTATTCTTGGATTTTGGCATATGTATATATTTTTGGAATAGCATATGTGTGATCATATGAACCTTTTATGAATACATCATATTTTTATTGACCATTCAGTCTGGATTATTATAACCTAAAAATTCCCACTTTTTTGCTTTATCTTTGTTGTTATTTCACATAAGAAAGCTAGATTTTTTTTTATGATAAAGGAAATTGATATACATAAATAACAATATACACTATATTGCCAAAAGTATTGGGAAGCCTGCCTTTACACGCACATGAACTGTAATGGCATCCCAATCTTAGTCCGTAGGGTTCAATATTGAGTTAGCCCACCCTTTGCAGCTATAACAGCTTCAACTCTTCTGGGAAGGCTGGCCACAAGGTTTAGGAATATGTCTATGGGAATGTTTGACCATTCTTCCAGAACCGCATTTGTGAGGTCAGGCACTGATGTCGGACGAGAAGGCCTGGCTCACAGTCTCTAATTCATCCCAAAGGTGTTCTAGGTTGAAGTCAGGACTCTGTGTAGGCCAGTCAAGTTCCTCCACCTTACTCTTGCTCATCCATGTCTTTATGGACCTTGCAATTAAACAAAAGATTTCCCATCAACACTCACGAGCCAGCCTGCAAAACAACCAATTTGACCCTGTCTAACAAAGGGTTTTGTTTCCACACATTTGCAAATACATACGTAAGTCACAGTCCCATGTCAAGGGTCCTCTGTATACTGTGGACCTAACTCTAAAATTTCCAAAGGCTCCATAGTAGAAGCACATATATCAATGGATAGGTTAAGGGCAGGTGTGCCTTAAGGAGCCCATCTCTCCTTAAAGGTACAGGGATGCGTGTGACACCCATCTATACCTAAATGACAGCACAGGCATCCAGTGTGTCCCTGCAACCAAATTAGCCAACTACATAAACAATGGCAACTGTCCTAACCTATAACCAGCCTTAGCAGTAAGGTGCTATAGAAATTTTAGAGTTATGTCCAGTTGGCAATTCTGATTTCTGGGGGTGGATAGTCCGATTTTTATTGGAGGAAATCGAGTACAACAACACATATATTGCACAGAGGAACTACAAACAAATTTTTGATATATCAGGTTGATGGGACTGTCTTTTTTGGACTATTAATGTTACCTTATAGCGCTGAAATTTTATTTAGAGTTCACTTTGTTATAATACCACTAACAGTTGACTGTGGAATATTTAGTAGCAAAGAAATTTCATGGATGGACTTATTACACAGGTGGCAACTTATTACGGTACCATGCTTGAATTCACTGAGCTCCTGAGAGAGACCCATTCTTTCACAAATGTTTGTAGAAGCAGTCTGCATGCCTAGATGCTTGATTTTATATACCTGTGGTCATAGAGGTGATTGGAATACCTGAATCCAATGATTTAGAGGGGTGTCCCAATACTTTTGGCAATATAGTGTATGTGTGTACCATATTCTCAATGGATTGTCATCAAGTAACAAGTAACAGTGTTGCATACTCATTTTAATTATTCAATAATTGATGTCCAACAGTAGGGATAAGGCTTAAGTTAAACACCAGGTATGCTTGGCAATATGCTTTGGTTGATTATGCCCCTTTCACATGGGGTGAACTCTGTTATGATCAGCAGGAGATCCGCTGATGACAAGTCCATGTTTGCTCAATTTATGCAGAGCAGGCACAGACAAATCCTGCTCTGCTTTATGGACCAGCAGGCGTAAACGGACTCTGTTGTCCATTTACAACCAACTGTCCTCCAATCCGATCCACCTAGACTGAGGGGGACGGATCCCCTTAAGTTTTTTTTTTTTTGTGGACTGGATAAGATTGGAGGTTGGCGGGTGTAAATGGTCAAAAGTCCATTTACACTAACCGATCCATAGGGGTGAATGGAGGGTCTGATCAGGTCCACCTGAAAAAATGACAGGTGGACCTGATTGAAGCCTTCATGTGAAAGAGGTCTTACTGTTCAAGGACCAGTCAATTGCAATGACCTGTTGAATAGATATGATGCTGCTGCAGCAGGGAGTCATTACCACCACAACATATAAACTCTTGGATATGTGAGCAGGAAATATTTGTTTGCTAGGACACAGCCACCTGATGGCATCATTGATTACTAAGACATAGGTGGACAAAAAAGTCTTATCTACCACAATCCTCCAAGTGTTTCCTAAATTGTAAACAGATTGGCAGAGATTACATTTAACATTGTTGATGAATTATGGCCATGACCACATTTTGTCGCTGATATCAGCCAGCCTGCTTTTGGTGACTTGTTGAAATACATCTGACTAGAGAAATCTTGGTAATTTGAATCTTACCTCCTTTTTGCCTTGGTAATCAAAGAATCAATTACCTTTTATGACTATGGCCCGTGTCTGTGACTGGTCTGTTTTTTTTTTTATCTCTTTTCCCTCCCCCTCCCATTCAAGTGTCTGTAATCAGATCCTAATTTCAGCAGTTGACAACTGTTTGCCTTCCTCATCTCCCTACAAATTTAATTCAGCTTATGGGGAAGTCACAGACAGGGGTTAGTCAAGGACAACATGTCTCTTTTCTTAGTTTCTCTTTCATGAGTGTTGTCACAGTTTAACGCAAGCAGGATAACGAAAGCTGTATGAAGATACAACAAGAACTCTGTTCCACTCTGGAAGAACAGCAAACAAATCAACATTTGATTTTTCCTTTCCTATGACATCTGATTCCCACTAATATGCTCCCTCTACTCTTCCTTCTCACATTAGTGTTCTCTGTCCTCAAATTGTCCTTACTTTACTCCACATCTCCACCCCACAGCTTATGCATATCACCCTCTCTCCTACCCTCTCCCTTTTACTACACTCATCACCTCTTTCAAATGCTGAACCCACATGCTGACACAAACACAACTCTCCTTCTAATCTCTGGGGACATTTCCCCCAATCCTGGCCCGACATTTTCTAACTGCAAACCCCACACCCGGCCCCCTTCCTCCTCTGGCCGCAATCTACTTGGTTAAATTTCTACCCCCCTGCTTTTAAAAACCAGCCCCCCAATCTCACTGCCCTCTGGATTGCCAGGTCAGTCTGTAACAAGCTCACATCTGTGCATGACCCTTTTCTCTCATTGCTTTAACATACTTGCTATAATTGAAACTTGGCTTCAGGATTCTGACTAGGCTCCTACTGCCCTCTCCCATGGTGGCCTCCACAAGACTCACTCATCCATACCGAGTAGATGGAAAGGAGCTGGAGTTGGATTCCTTCTATCCCCACAGAGCACCTTTCAAGTCCTTGCTCCCCACCCTCTCAGTCCCTTCCTTCTTTTGAGACGCACTGTATTCATCTGTTTTTGCCAGTTTCTCTGAGGATTGCAGTGATTTGATAAATCTTCCTGGACCAGTATCAAGCTTTTTTGATGACTTCTCTGCCTGGCTACCCTTCGTTCTTTCCTCTGAAATACCCACTATTATTCTTGGTGACTTTAACATCCCTGTTAATGTTAACAGCCTGGCTACTGCTCAACTTCTCAACTTAACCTCATTTTTTGACTTAATGGACACATATTTCCACTCACTCCAACGGTACTACCCTTGACCTTGTCTTCTCCCATCTGTGCACTCTTGGCATCCTTACCAACACCCCTTTCCTCTCTGTGATCACAATCTCATCTCTTTCACAGTATCCTTGTCTTCAATCACCTATCCCACCAAACAGTAAATGATTACTTGTGAAAACCATCACCACTTTAACCCTTCACTTCTCTATTCTGCTACTGACAAACTCTATGACAAAATCTCCACCCTTTCCTGTTGTAACCTAGCCACGTCTGTCTACAACAGTTCACTCTCATCTGCACTGGATGTACTTGCTCCTCCAACTACATGAATCAGGCCCCGACCGTTACAACCCTGGCAAACTGACAGCACTAGAATTCTCAAGAGACGTTGTCATGCTCTTGAACGACTGTGGCCTAAACCATATTCCCGCAGGACTTCACCCGATATAAATCTGCCCTCCCATAATACCATTCCTCCCTTCATGCTGCCAAGTAAACTTACTTTGTCTCTCTTATTAATACCTTGTCATCCATTCCTTACCGGCTATTCGCTACCTTTAACTCTCTGCTTTGTCCCCCACCTCCTTTACCCACTAACTTACTGCTCAACAACTTAAACCCATCTCCTTGCTCCCATTCACCTCTACTGTCTACAACAGTCTTAGCTCCTACCTCACTGAAAACAACCTTCTTGACCCCCTACAGTCTGGCTTTGGATCGCAGCACTCCACAGAAACAGCCCTAAAACTCACCTACGATTTACTAACTGCTAAAACCAATAGCCACTACTCCATATTCTTACTACTAGACCTCTCTGCAGCCTTTGATACTGTTGACCACCCGCTCCTTCTCAATAAACTCCACTGCCTTGGTCTCTGAGATTCAGCTCCATACTAGTTCTGCTACTATCTGTCGCAGCACTCATTAAGTGTTACCTATGTCTCCTCCTCTCCACTTCCTCTTTCTGTAGGGGTCCCCCAAGGCTCTGTTCTTGGACCCCTTCTCTTCTCTATCCACATCTCCTCTCTTGGTCACCTGATAACCTCCCATGGCTTCAAATACCACCTCCTCACCTTACTCCTTTAGTCTCCTCTCACATTACTAACTTACTAATTGACATATCAGCATGGATGTCGCACCACTTCTAAATCTCTGTAAAACCGAGCTGATAATATTCCCTCCCCCTTGTGCTGGCCTACATGACTTTTCCATCAAAATCAATAATACAGCTGTCAATCCCTCCCATCAAGCCTGGGTACTTTTTGTAATCCTAGACTCTGACCTATCCTTTTGCCCCAAATCTAATTGCTGTCAAAAGCTTGTAGATTTCACCTCCGTAACATCTCTAAAACTCACCCCTTTTTTACCAATGAAACCGCCAAGCTACTCATTCCCTCCCTTGTTATCTCTCACCTTAACTACTGCAACTCCCTTCTCATAGACCTTCCTCTCTGTAGGCTATCCCCTCTTCAGTTTATTATAGCTGCTGCTGTCAGGATCATTTACCTTATCAACAGCTCAGTGTCTACCACCCCTCTTTGCCAATCCCTCTACTGGGTTCCAATTGCCCAGCGAATTCAATTCAAAATGCTAGCAAGGTATCACCCAAACCTCCCTCTCTGCTCCTCTCATGATCTCCTGCTCTCAAGCTCCCTTTTCTCCTCATACCATGCCCGTCTTCAGGACTTTGCCAGAGCCTCTCCCATCTTCTGGAACTTTCTACCTCAATCTGCCCAGCTATCCCTTACTCTGGCTGCCTTCAGAGAAGTCTATTATGCCTCTGAATAGACATTTATCACTTCCATCAGCTTATCCCGTTATAACCTTTAGTACCACTTGCCCCACCCTATTAGAGTGTAAGCACTTATGCGTAGGGCCCTCTTAATCCTCTTGTTTTGATTATATTGCATCTGTACTGTCTCCCTTTATATTGTAAAGCTCTCGCAAACTGTAATTGCTATATATGTCCTGTAGAATAATATAATAATAATTAGCAGTGCGAGTCAGTGGAGCTGGTCAATGCAAGTCATCGTGTTTTGTTTTCAAAGGTCAATTTCTGTCATTGTGTGCATTCATTGTGAATGACATTCACCTGCATCACTGGACAGCATGGTTGATGATGGATTTGAACCCTTTATGACACTTCCCGGTGGCCCTTTTTAGTGGTCTTTAATGCGGGGAAGCAAAGCATTTTTCTGATTACATGTTTGCTAAGACTGACTGTCGCAAGGGTAGTATGCGCCCATCTTTCTGGCTCCCATTAGAGGGCGCAAACACAAATTGCTGTAGACAGCTTGGTCAATGTGTTTGGAGTGCGTTCTCAGTATACAATCTCAGACCACTGTGAATGCATATGTGCAGTGGCTGGGCAATAAGGCCCACTTTTTCTGTCACTGCATATATACATTATATGGTTCAAGAGAGGTTAAATGATGATTTTTTGCTATTGTAAATTTTGATTTAATTAAGTATGTTGACATGGTGGGGTTTATTTACTAAACCTGGTTCACTCAGAATCTCATGTAGCTGTGTATGGTATGCAGCTTCTAACCTCAACTTGTTCAGTTAAGCTTTAGCAATAAAATCTGAATGTTTATTGGTTTCTATGCAGAAGTGCACAAGATTCTGAGTGAACCACATTTAGTAACTAAACCCCGGTGTGTGTGTGTGTTTATTTGCAATAAACATTTTATGCATAAATGACTAACCTGAGTATTGTATATCACTTACTCATTCACATGAGCGTCAGAAAGGTGGGTTCCATAATATGACTATTAATCTCCATCCTTTCTAGTCATCTGGCAAGGGTTATAGGCATGAGGTTGTTACCCTCACCCCTTCCCCCTCACCCCATCCTGGTCTCCTCCCCATATTGATTGCATGTACACATGTAATTTATCCATGTTTAATTAATTGAACTAAACATATTAATAATTTATAAAATTTAATTAAGTAGACTTTTTTCATGGTCATTACATCTACAATGGAGACATCATATACCTGTTCTTTATGAAAGGTGGTTTCAACTATCTTGTCCAAGTAATTTGTTCAGGTATCGTTGAGTACCTATTTCCCTTCTCCACTCTATTGCTGTAGGTGCAAAGGGAATCTTTCTGCAATCAACAATCATACCACATTTTTAGGTCATTTATTTTTTGGTGACTCCATTAGCATTTTTTGGTGACTCCATTAGCATGTTGAATTGATTTCCACACATCTATTTTAGCAGAAAGAGGAACGCTGTCTTAATTTCTCTGAACAACATTTCATACTTAGCGGTAACCTGCAATTAAAAAAAGAGCCATATATTCATTATTCTCAAAATATCATTAACTCAATACTTTAATGTCAACTACTAAGATAAATATACAAAGTAAATAGTTTGTAATATTATAATAATAACCTTTACAATTCTAAAAAATAGTAATTTGATTATTTATTTATGGTACTTATATAGTGCCGTCCATTTATGCAGTGCTTTACACATACAGGTGAAAGTCGAAAAATTAGAATATCGTGCAAAAGTTCATTTATTTCAGTAATGCAACTTAAAAGGTGAAACTAATATATGAGATAGACTCATTGCATGCAAAGCAAGATAGTTCAAGCCGTGATTTGTCATAATTGTGATGATTATGGCTTACAGCTCATGAAAACCCCAAATCCACAATCTCAGAAAATTAGAATATTGTGAAAAGGTGCAATATTCTCGGTTCAAAGTGTCCCACTATAATCAGCTAAATAAGCCATAACACCTGCAAAGGGTTCCTGAGCCTTTAAATGGTCTCTCAGTCTGGTTCAGTAGGAATCACAATCATGGGAAAGACTGCTGACCTGACAGTTGTGCAGAAAACCATCATTGACACCCTCCATAAGGAGGGAAAGCCTCAAAAGGTAATTGCAAAAGAAGTTGGATGTTCTCAAAGTGCTGTATCAAAGCACATTAATAGAAAGTTATGTGGAAAGGAAAAGTGTGGAAGAAAAAGGTGCACAAGCAGCAGGGATGACTGCAGCCTGGAGAGGAAAAGGCCATTCAAAAGTGTTGGGGACTTTCACAAGGAGTGGACTGAGGCTGGAGTCAGTGCATCAAGAGCCACCACACATAGATGGATCCTGGACATGGGCTTCAAATGTTGTATTGCTCTTGTCAAGCCGCTCCTGAACAACAAACAACATCAGAAGCATCTTACCTGGGCTAAAGAAAAACAGACCTGGTCTGTTGCTCAGTGGTCCAAAGTCCTCCTTTCTGATGAGAGCAACTTTTGCATCTCATTTGGAAACCATGGACCCAGAGTATGGAGGAAGAATGGAGAGGCACACACTGCAAGATGCTTGAAGTCCAGTGTGAATTTTCCACAGTCTGTGTTGATTTGGGGAGCCTTGTCATCTGCTGGTGTTGGTCCACTGTGCCTAAGTCCAGGGTCAATGCAGCTGTCTACCAGGAGATTTTGGAGCACTTCATGCTTACTTCCGCAGACGAGCTTTATGGGGATGCTGACTTCATTTTCCAGCAGGACTTGGCACCTGCCCACACTGCCAAAAGCACCAAAACCTGGTTCAATGACCGTGGGATTACTGTGCTTGATTGGCCACCAAACTCGCCTGACCTGAACCCCATAGAGAATCTATGGGCATTGCCAAGAGAAAGATGAGAGACATGAGACCGAACAATGCAGAAGAGCTGAAGGCCTCTATTGAAGTATCCTGGTCTTCCATAACACCTCAGCAGTGCCACAGGCTGATAGCTTCCATGCCACGCCGCATTGAGGCAATAATTGCTGCAAAAGGGGCCCAAACCAAGTACTGAGTACATATGCATGCTTATACTTTTCAGAGGTCCGATATTGTTCTATGTACAATCCTTGTTTTATTGATTGCATGTAATATTCTAATTTTCTGAGATTGTGGATTTGGGGTTTTCATGAGCTGTAAGCCATAATCATCACAATTATGACAAATCACGGCTTGAACTATCTTGCTTTGCATGTAATGAGTCTATCTCATATATTAGTTTCACCTTTTAAGTTGCATTACTGAAATATATGAACTTTTGCACGATATTCTAATTTTTCGAGTTTCACCTGTAACTATAGCAATTTCTAGTGCCATAACTAACATTTAATACTACATTACTGATGCTTTTCTTTTCTGGAAACAAAGTTTTTACCATATGTATTACAACTATACATCATATTCTGATTTTATATGATGAATATGTTTAATTTAATGTACCAATCAAAGCTAATTACATATCTTTTCTAAATTGCCTAAACAGCAATTGCTTCAAATTACATATTTATGTCATTTGAATATTCCTCTTGTACCAAATTGATATCTGTTTGTACTGAACAGATATGGTGATTTTTTTTTAATATTACCATCTTTACCTCTTACAATTTACCTCTTTTAATAGAATTCCTAGCTCATGCTCTTTGAACTCCTTTTTTCTGTTTCAAGGTACGAATACAATATTGTCGTCTTCAAATTCTTCAAGGGGAAACTCTTTTACATCATATACAGTACACTGCTTTTTGTACCAGAAACATCTTGACTTTAGGCAATATTTTTTTTTGTATTGGTATTATGTTGTTGAGACTCATGAAATATTGGAGTTTTTTATAGCTCATGCTCTGTAATTCTTTTTTTTATTTTTCAATAATCTAATGTAATATTGTCATCTTCTTCTAATTCTTCAAGTGGATGCTCTTTTACACCATATACCTTTATGCCGTTGAGACTTGGAGTCAATAATATTTGCTACAAGCTATTTTTTTTTATTATTTTATTTGTACAAATGACATACATTAAGAAGGCAAACAGAATGCCAACTTAGGTAGACAGAGTAACAGTGCAATTGTCAAAATGTCACCATGTACACAAAAAATAGGAGTTGTCATAGCCATGGAGAAAGGCTCAGTTGACAAAAAAAACATAATGTGCCAGGTTGAGCTGATCATAAAGCAAAACATGAAAAAATCATATTATAATGGTATTGAAATTCACCCAGAGGTATAAAGGGTTATGGCAAGCCTGAGATAATTTGAGGCTTACTAATTAACTATAAGATTATAAAACAGCATGGAGGAGGTCGTAAACCCTCGACACATAAAACAGACTGGTAACAACAGAAAAAGGGGGAGAGTAGGGGCAATTAGGAGGAGACCCTGCAGGGAGGTACAGCAGGAGCCAGGGGGGATGGGGAGAAATTGGAGGGAAAGTGGAGCCAATGGCAGCACAACCAGGGGTAGCATTGGCAACTATCATCTTAGATAAAATATTGATCTTGGATTAAGTATTGAGCATTGCACTTCGGCTCTGCATCACTATTACTATTATTATACAGGATTTATATAGTGCCAACAGTTTGCGCAGCGTTTTACAAAATGAAGGTAGACATTACAGTTACAATACAATTTGGTACAAGAGAAAACAGAGGGCCCTGCTTGTTAGAGCTTACAACCATCTGAATAACTCTTCTCTATCCCATCACAGGTAAATGTCTGCAAGCAATATCCATCTGTACTATCGCCCATGCCATGTGTGAATGCTAATTTGCCCTGCACTGCTATGTGGTAAATGTCTGCAAGCAATATCCATCTGTACTATTACCCATGCCATGTATTATTATTATTATACAGTATTTATATAGGCCAACAGTTTGATCAGTGCTTTACAATATAAAGAGAGACAATACAGCAACGGTACAGTTCAATGCAAGATGGTTAGGAGAGCCCTGCTCCTTGGAGCTTACAATCTAAGAGTATGAATGCTAATTCACCCTGCACTGCTATATGGTAAATGTCTGTGAGCAATATCCATCTGTACTATCGCCCATGCCATGTATGAATGCTAATTCACCCTGCACTGCTATATGGTAAATGTCTGCAAGCAATATCCATCTGTACTATCGCTCATGCCATGTATGAATGCTAATTCACTCTGCAATGCTATGTGGTAAATGTCTGCGAGCACTATCCATCTGTACTATAGCCCATGCCGTGTATGACTGCTAATTCCACCTGACTGCTATGTGATAATCTATACTGCTTTTAAAATCCACCTCTAACTGAAGCTGACTCATAACTACCAATGTTCTTATTGGTGATTCTTCCTGCTTCAAAAATCTTTAACTCTGTCCATATTACTGTGGTGTTTATTTTGCTCTTATTGTCTAACCCAAATTTATGAGCTGATCCTAATCTTTACAAATCTGCCCTCCTGCTCTCCTGTTGTCTCTTGTAGTCCTCCTTTGGTGTGAGAAGTTTGCCCTGCTAGCGACGTGTCTCTGCTATGCATTCCTAATTGATTAATTGGCAATACCCCCACCCAACTCAGTATAAATGTAGGCCTTCCTTAGGGGAGGCACGTGCAGGGGTAGCATTGACAACTATCATCTTGGCCAAAGTATTGATCTTGAATAAAGTATTGAGCATTGCACTTCGGCTCTGCACTCCAGCGAATGCACAAGGTGAGAAGCCGACAACTTCAAATACTAAACAGACTACAAGTGACCTGTTTCCCCATCCAGCTCTTTCATCTCTTACCCAGTCTGCTTCTTCATCTCACCACTCTGTAACATACACTCCCTACTCCTCCTTCTCACAGTTGTATCCTCTCTCTTCAAACTCTCTCTCCTTCACCCCTCTTCTCCACTCCACAGCTTATATACAGTATATCAGCCTTACTCCTGTCTTCACCTTATTACTGTACTCATCAACTCCTGCTAATTCTGAACCCACATACTAATAAAACCTTCAGGACACTGGGACCTGTCCCTCCATATAAGTCATACTCCCATATTACCTATCTCACCCTTCTGCTTCTCCTAATATCTGGAGACACTTCCCCAAATCCTGGGCCACCATCTTTTTACTTTGATCAACACACCTGGCACCTTATCCTCTAACAGCAGCTGCAATCCACACAATCTAGTTACTATTCCTCTTCTTCCTAGAACCAGCCTCCCCTTTTCCTGTGCCCTCTGGAATGCCCGCTCTGTCTAACAAACTCACCTCTGTCCATGACCTTTTTATCACAAACGTCTTTAATTTGCTTGCAATTACGGAAACCTGGCTTCATGAATCTGACTTTCCTTCTCCTTCTGCCCTCTCCCATGGTGGACTCACTCTCCCAGACCTAGTGGATGGAAAGGAGGTGGAGCTGGAATCCTGCTATCCCCTCAAAGCACTTTTCAAGTCCTTCATTCACCTCCCTCTCTCTCTCCTCATTTAAAGTTCACTGTATTCGTCTATTCTGTCCAATTTCTTTAAGAATTGCCTCCTGGACCAGTATCAAGCTTCCTTGATGACTTCTCAGCCTGGCTGCCTTACTTTCTCTCTTCTGAAATTCCTGCAATCATTCTTCGTGGCTTCAACATCCCTGTTAATCTTAACACTCCTGCTACCTCTAAACTTCTGAGCCTAACCACTTCTTTTTACCTAAAACAATGGACACATGCTTCTACTCACTCTAATGGTAACTGCCTCAACCTTGTATTCTCCTATCTATGCACTCCTTGCAACCTCACCAACTTTCCTTTTTCTCTTTCTGATCACTCCCTTATTAGCTTCACTCTCTCCTTGGCTTCCAACCACCAAACAGTTACCCATAGAAACCTTTGCTATCTTAACCTTTCTCTTCTTTTTTCGGCAACAGATTGTCTCTATGACAAAATCTCACCCTGTCCTGCCCAAACCTGGCCACTTCTGTATACAACAGTTCACTGTCATCCACCGTGGACACATTGGCCCCCCTCACTACACACAGAATTAGGCCCCGACCGCTAGAGCCCTGGCATACAGACTATACCAGATGCCTCAAAAACATAGCCGTGCTCTTGAGCATTTATGGCGTAAGACTAAGACCCAGCAAGACTTCGACCAATATAAATCTGCCCTTCAAAAATGCAATTCTTGTCTCCACACTGCCAAACACACCTATTTCCCCATCAACTATTTTCTACCTTGAACTCTCTACTTCGTCCTTCTTTACCTCCACTCACTAACTCACTCACTGCCCAGGAGATTGCAAATCACTTCAAAAATAAGATTGATACAATTTGTGATGAGATCTCCACTGTACAGATATCTCCCTCAGCCTACACTCCTTGTCCACCTACACAATCTATACTTCCCTTGTTTAACCCAGCTACTATAGAGGAGGTTAGTAAACTTATTTCTAAAGCCCACCTAACCACCTGTCCCCTGGACCCTGTTCCCTCACAAATACTACGGTCACCCTCTGGCTCTAGCCTTCATTCTTTACCACATATCTTCAATCTTTCCCTTTCTACTGGCTTCTTCCCCAACTCTCTAAAACATGCGCTAGTTACCCCCATACCTAAAAAGGCCTCACTGGACCCCACCAATCTTAGCATCCTAAGATCCATCTCCTTACTCCCTTTTGCCTCCAAACTCCTTGAACATCTAGTCTACAACCAGCTGAGCTGCCACCTTATTGAGAATAACCTTCTTGATCCCCTTCAGTCTGGATTTCGCCCACAACACTTCACAGAAACTGCTCTCCTAAAACTCACAAACGACTTACTAACCTCTAAAACTAATGGTTACTATTCCATACTCCTACACCTCTCTGCTACCTCTGACACAGTTGACCACCCCCTCCTCCTCAAAAAACTCTATTTACTTGGTCTCCATGACTGTACTCTCAGTTGGTTCAAAACTTACCTATCTCATCCTCTCCTATTCCTCTTACTGTCGGGGTCCCCCAAGGTTCTGTCTTAGGATCTCTCCTATTCTCAATCTACACTTCTTACTTGGGTTAGCTGATAGCTTACAATGGTTTCTGAATACCATTTCTATGCTGATGACACACAAATCTATCTCTCTACTCTTCAGCTCACCCCATCAGTTTCCTCACGTATCACCGATTTGCTAACATACATATCAGACTGGATGTCACATCACTTTCTAAAACTCAATCTATCCAAAACTGGGCTCATAATATTTCCTCCCCCATGTGCCTCTTTCCCTGATTTCTCGGTCAGGATCAATAGCACCACTATCAACCCATCCCTGCATGCCAGGGTGCCAGGGGTAACCCTGGATTCTGAACTATCCTTTCAGGCCCACATTCAATCCCTGTCCAAATCATGCCACCTCAACCTCCACAACATCTCCAGAATACGCCTCTTTTTAACCAATGATACCACAAAGCTCCTAATTCACTCCCTGGTTATCTCTCTCCTCGACTACTGCAACTCCCTCCTCATTGGCTTACCTTTGCATATCCTATCCCCCCTCCA
This sequence comes from Staurois parvus, assembly GCF_062004578.1. Taxonomy (NCBI): domain Eukaryota; kingdom Metazoa; phylum Chordata; class Amphibia; order Anura; family Ranidae; genus Staurois; species Staurois parvus. The sequence continues at coordinate 6,066,824 of NW_028317892.1, forward strand.
GTTTATCATGAATACTGCTGCCAGGCTCATCCAGCTTACCAACTGTACAGTGTCTGCTACCCCTCTCTGCCAATCCCTCCACTGGTTTCCACTCACCGAACAAATAAAATTTGAAATACTAACAACAATTTACAAAGCCATCCACAACTCTGCCCCAGCTACATCACCAACCTTGTCTCAAAATATCAACTAAACCACTCTCTTCAATCCTCCCAAGACCTTCTGGTCTCTAGTTCCCATGTCACCTCTTCACATGCTCACCTCCAGAGCTTCTCCCATCCTATGGAACTCCCTACCCCAATCTGTCCGGCTATCACCTAATCTATCCACCTTTAGACGATCCCTGAAAACCTTTCTCTTTATAGAAGCCTATCCTGCTCCTAACTAGTAAACTGACTTTTATTTCCTCCATCAGCTCATCCCCCACAGCTATTACCTTTTGTATCATTCAGCTCTTCCTACTAGATTGTAGCTCTAACGAGCAGGGCCCACTGATTCATCTTGAACCAAATTGTATTGTAACTGTAATGTCTGCCTTCATTTTGTAAAACACTGCGGAAACCGTTGGCACTATATAAATCCTGTATAATAATAAAAATAATTAACATATGAAGAGGGAAGCAGAATAAGGAGGAGGAGACCAGAGAGAGAAAGAAAGAAAAGGGGTAGGCAAACTAGAGTTCAAATGGTCGTGTATCCTCTCCCGGAGAGTATAGGTATAATCAGCCAATTATTTAACTATGGATTTTAAGTATAATACACCATCCTATCTATTCACTAATGCTAGCAGCACAAGGCTTAAGATGGCCAATGCTGCTTGAGAGAGTGAAGTTCCACTTTAAGGTATGTGCTCCAAATGTGCTCACACACCACCATTCTCATAAAGGCACACTAACCAAAGGTGATGGGCCTCAGAATATAAGCACATTTTAATGGTCTTCATATCAGATACATATAAAGGCATCTTGATGATGAGTTCCAAAGATTTCCTTTGATGATCACTCAATATCCATGAATCTCTCTCAGCGATGAAAGTAAAAAAATGCAGAAAGCAATCTCTATTACTGTTTTGATAAAAAACTATAACTACATTGCCTTTATTTCTCATGCTGTGTATTTTAAAAATATATTGACGTCATACAGGTAATTTAAAAAACCACAATCCTAATACAAAATCCAGAAAATATCCCAAAAGTGCTTAAATACTTAATTATATCTCACTGACAGAGCAAAAAAATATCTAAAGTCTGAAGCTACTAGAAACCTTTAAAAAGATATTTAAAATGATCTATACAAGATCAAAAGGGAATATTCTGTTATTTAACACTGTACCAAAAGAGGGCGAGAAAGAACATACTACCTAACCTACATATCTACAACCGATCTATTCCAGAGGGAGGATTTTTTATAATATTGTATTTTTCCATTTATATTTTCTACACTATATAAAAGCAAAAAGACTGACAATTTTGAAAAAAAAAAGATTTTTGATTTTTTGCTATAAAACATATGCAATGAAAAAAATAAAATTTCTTCATAAATTTTGGCCAAAATGTATTCAGCTACATGTCTTTGCTAAAAAAAAATCCCAATAAGTGTATATTAATTGGTTTACATGAAATTTATAGCATCTACAAATGGCGTTATATATACTAGAATTTTGGTATTTTTTTTATACTAGTAATGGCAGTGATTAGTGACTTATAGGGGGACTGCGGTGGGCATTCTGAAATTGGGTGGAAACTGACTAACTGCCAATGACATCTCCAGTGACATTAATACAGTGATCAGTGCTAATAAAAATCACTAACACTGTATAATGACACTGGGCAGAAAGGGGTTAACATCTGTGGTGATCAAAGGGTTTACTGTGTGTAAGAAAGTGTTTTTATTGTGTACTATGTATTGTTTTACTAAGGAGACCTGCTGCTTTCTATCTCTCTGCTGTGAAGAGAGTTAAAAAGCAACATGTCCATGCTGTGTTGTTTATACACAGTCCACATGTGTTGTTTCCACACAGATCTCTCTCCTCTCACCTTTGCCGACGATCACCGAGTCCCAACTGGGAATCGCTGCACGGTACCTGGTGATTGACATTCTCAGGAGCCAATAGCAGAGCAGGCAGGGTGGTGCATGCAACCCCACCCAGAAATGCAAAATCACATGTATTTACATGATTTTGCACAGCGCAGCCACCCTGTAGCAGTACATCTACTATGGGGCGAAGGGCAAGTGGTTAATGTTGAGATAATTCTTCTTTAACCTCCCTGGAGGTATTCCCAAGTGTAGCTTGGGGTAAAGTTTCAGCATCACAAGCGGTAACCCCGAGCTACACTCAGGAATACCCTGCAGTGTTGCTCCGTGATCCCTCGATCACTTACATTGTCCTTTGCTCCCGCGATGTCCCCCCTGCAGTGTCCCCGGCCATCTCCTCCAGCCGATTCCGGCATCCTTCTTCTGGGTTCCATTCCCTGCGACGTCGGGATGTACGGGGGACGTAACCGGCGGGAAATTTAAAATTTTTTAAAAATGACATTCACTCAATACACTAAAATCACATAGTAATACATTACTTTATCAAACCATTTCACATACATTTTGTCCCTAGTGCTTTGTCCTGTGCCCTGCCTTCATTTTTACTGTTCTTTCTGCCTAGAAACTACAAAAATGTCCATAGCATCCAAAAAGCATCCCTTTAGGTCAAAATCAGTTTTAGACCAGCTAGAGAACAGCGATAGTAAATTAGAACTACTTGCAGAATTGAGTGATAATGATTCGTGGGGAAATTCGTCATCAGACACTGAAAACGATTTTGCGACTTTGCTCAGTGATGTGCGAACTTGGCGCTCTATTTCAAATTTCAGTGTTTTTGGTTTGATTATATTATTGAATTAAATGTATTATTATATTATTATTTTTTATGATTATTTATTAAACAACTCCACTACTGAATTTGTGGAACACCTGGAAGACTACTCTGCAGAGTCCCTACCCCTTACTGAGGTGGTAATGAAAGATATGTTAATTACACTTAAAGGCTCCCTGCATAAAGATATGATGGGCTTTGTAACGCAAGTGCATAAGGATATTGATTGTCTGGGAGAACGGGTAACACATGTGGAAACTAAAATGGGCGAAGTCGCTAAAGCTCATAACGAATTGGTTGATGCACATAATGAGGCAGAAGATGACCTAACAGCATTAAAAGCAAAATTGGCTGATCTGGAGGACCGTTCCCGTAGGAATAATGTCAAATTCAGGGGTATTGGCAAAAAGGTCCTTGCAGCGGATCTTCCCAAATATATACAACAAATGATCTCTGCACTGCTACCTCACAAATAGTAATGGACAGGGCCCACAGACTGCCAAAACCCTCATTTCTCCCTGATCATATTCCAAGGGATGTTATATTGAGAATCCATTTTTACCATGTGAAAGAGGAGCTCATGATCTTAGCCCGGAAGAATAACCCGCTCCCAGGCCCCTATTCCAGGATCTCCTTGTTCACTGATTTTTCCCAACATACCATACTAGCCCGCAAAAAATTGCTCTCATTTACGTAATTGCTACGGAACAATGAGATCAGATACCAGTGGGTATCAGTTTCCTACCAAGCTGCTAATCACAAAAAACAACCGTGGGATAACAGTAAGATCTAAAGCAGAGGGGTTCCAACTTGCCAGAAAGTGGGGCCTTCTGCCAGCAGATGATGACCCAGCGCCCGCCAAGCTTCTCCCAGGAAAATAACCCCTGATTGTGAACAAGCAGCGGGATGATATACCGCGCTAACCACTTTCCCATGCCTCTTGGTGCTCTGTTGCCTACCCGCTGTACACTGGGACAGCTATCTACTAAGCTGCGAACTTCGACATTGAACCCCCAACCGTTAAAGTGATTAAGTTCACCCAAAGTTATTTGTTGAATGTTCTCTTTGTTCTTTTTCTTTTTTTTTTCCTCCTCCTTTTCAACCTCTCTCTCACGGAGCACCGGTACTGGCGAAAAATGGGAACATACCATATCGTCCTTCTCCCGCCTTATGAAGAATCATTTTTTTATTCCTCGCTGGACCCCTGCGGATACAGTAAGCCCATCCATCTGAATCACTTCTTTCACCATGCAATTTTTCCTTACACCACTTGAGGGCGACCCTTAGTCATTTATTCTACATCCACCATGGTTCTGAAAATAGTTTCTATGAATGCTCATGGCCTTAATAGCCCGTTCAAACGCCACTCTATGTGGAGGGAGGCACAAAGGCTAGCTGGTGATATGATTTGCGTCCAGGAAACACATTTTGCCTCTACTAAAGCTCCACATTGTTCACACCGTCTATTTCCACATATATATATGTCCAATGGCCCAGATACGAAATGTGGCGTCCTTATAGCCATCCGTAATTTTGTCGCATTTTCGTTGCTATCCCAAGAATCTTATAGAAAAGGCAGATACCTAATTATTGTCTGTGAAATTAATAATATTACTTATACCATTGTCAATTTATACGCTCCCAATGTGCATCAGATCCATTTTCTAAACTCCCTGAGGAAAAAAGTGGCAAAAATCCAGAAGGGCTTCCTGCTTTTCTGTGGCAACTTTAACGCTATCATAAATAATTCTCTGGATGTTTCACATTCATCTAGAGGCCTGAGGCATTCCCTTGCTAATGTGCTTTCTGAGGCTAACCTTTATGACCCATGGAGATGTCTACACGCTTCTGAAAGGGACTATACACACTATTCTGCACCCCATAACTCCTACTCAAGAATAGACTTTTTCTTGACTGATATTCAACTATTACAAAATGTCTCTGGTGCAGAAATTCATCCAATGACATGGTCGGATCATGCACCTATCTCTTTGAGTATTGAGGAGTCGTTAAAATTTTCTCCTGTGTTCCTGTGGCGTAATAATGTATCTATGTATTATAACCCTGCTTTTTGCTCCACTCTCACTGTAGCTTTACAGGAATTCTTTGATATCAATACTTCTTCTACTATTCAGTACGTGGTGCGTCCATAAGGCATATTGTAGAGGCCTCCTCTACAATATGCCTTATGGACGCACCACGTACTGGCAAGGTGGGATAGCGACAAAACCCTTTCAGAAACGCTTGACAGGATAGCTAGATTAGAACGTCTTCACAAACAATCCTTAGCTCCCAATGTTTTGCAGGACCTCCAAAAAGCGAGACTTGATCTTAGGACCCTCATGTCATGGTGTCATGCTAAAAACTTGAAAAAAAGCTAAAACTACTTTTTATACACAAGGGAATAAAGCGGGTAAGATGCTCGTGAGATATCTCGCTATCAGTCTAAATCTAAATTAACTTCAATTGTGGATCCTATTTCGAATAAACCTACATACCATCCCAATAAAATAGCGGCGGCATTCCGCTCTTATTACTCCTAACTATATAACCTTAGTGAGGACCCTACAACTCCTCAACCTACCGCAGAACTTATCCATACATTTTTAGACAAACTGTCATTGCCTAAATTATCGAGTCAGAAATCGGATGAGCTCAATCAACCCATACTGGAAGGCGAGATACTTACGGCTATTAAGGCCTTGCTCAAAGGGAAATACCTGGGGGCGCATGGCTTCTCAGCGGAATACTAGCAGGAATTCCAATCCATCCTAGTGCCCCACCTTAAAAGAACTTACGATGAAGCAGTGCTCAAATCCTCATTCCCGTCTGAAATGTTAAAAGCTATTATAATTACTTTACCTAAACCAGGGAAAGCTCTGGATTGCCCCCCAAATTTTAGGCCAATCTCGCTTTTAAACACAGACCTTAAAATATATGCTAAAATCCTAGCTAACCGTTTGTTAAATATAACTCCCCTTCTCATTCAGGCTGACCAGGTGGGGTTTGTAAAAGGCAGACAAGCCGCAGATGGTACTCGTAGAATACTCAACCTGTTGCACTTAGTTGAGTCAAGGGGACTTCAAGCTGTGTTCTTGGTGCTGGATGCCGAGAAGGCATTTGACAGGGTCCATTGGCAATATTTGGAGGCTACCCTAACCAAATTTGGGATCACTGGCTTTATAAGGTCAGCCTTTATGGCATTATATACTGTCCCCTCCATGCAGGTATTCACATCTAATGCTCTATCCGCTCCTTTTAATATCACCAATGGCACGAGACAGGGCTGCCCTTTATCTCCTATCATCTTTTCGCTAGTGATGGAACCCCTAGCGACTGAGATCAGAACCAACCCACGGATATCAGATATCCAAGTAGCATCCACCTCGCATAAAATTGGACTGTTTGTGGACGATGTAATCCTTACTGTGACTGACCCGATGCAATCCCTCACAGAAATTTCAGCTTCCTTGCAGTCCTTAGCGAAATATCTTATTATAAACTTAACATCACCAAATCCTGCGCCCTCCCATTTGGAATAATAAAAGGTCCCCTGCGTTCACTTAAAGAAAAATTTCCTTATCAATGGTCCAATAAAAAATTAGATTATCTGGGTATTTGCATATCTGCCCCGTCCACCCATACCTTCAAAAATAACTTTGAAAAACTATATCATTCCATCTTGATGGAGCTGCAGAGGCTAGACAAATTCAAAACATTGTGGATAGGTAGAATAGCAGCATTCAAGATGCAAATTTTTGCTAAGATACTGTATTATTTCAGAATGATCTCAATTCTTATTCCCCGAGCCTATTTCCATAAATTAGAGGTGGCCATAAAAAGATTTATCTGGAAAGGGAAGAAACAGCGGATCCCCTTCCGGGCTCTCACCAAACACAAATTGAAAGGTGGACTGGGTCTGCCTGTTTTATCGATGTATTATTATACATCAATCTTAGACCAACTACCGGAATGGTTTGTCCCTACAGACAAATTATGGGGGCAAATAGAACAGAATGTGATCCCTAATAAAGACCTTTGGGCCCTACTTCTAGCTAGATCAGTTTCTTACAAAATTTTAACTACACTTTTACCATCTATTACCGCAACTTTGGAAGCTTGGATAGCAGGCTCTAATTGATTGCCCGACTCCTCTCCCAAACTTCAATTTAACATCCCACTCTCTGCATATGAACACCTCATCCCAAACCTTAATACTAAACCATTAAGGGATCTAAGGTACAATACATACAGTATGTTGACATTGAACAACCTGTTCCGAGCAAAGGATTGCACCTTTTTTTGCAGATCAGGGGATTTCATGGAGCTGGATTAAATATATGGATAGAAGTAGACTCCAAACTATGGCATACTATAATGAACCATGCTCAAAAGAATAAAGGAATTTCCAAGTTTTACAAACTTTTACATTATGATCTCAATCTCTCTATGTTAAATAGCGTGAGTAGGTGGGAAAGGGATCTACAAAAATCCTTTACAAGAGATGAGTGGGAGAACGCTCTAAGTAGCAGTTTGAGTGTTACCAAGTGTACTAATCATTGGGATTGTTCCTTGAAGATATTGCACCGTAGATACTTTACCCCATACAAATTATATAAAATGTACCCCAATACATCAACATTATGCTGGAGGAATTGTGGTGGTAAAGGGAATATACTTCATATTCTGTGGAAGTGTCCTCGTTTGCAAGTATTCTGGCGGGACATCTTCGCACTGATTTCAAAAGTGTCAGGTACAGTTTCCACTCCGGAACCCTCTTTGGCCCTTCTTAACCTTACTTTAAACCTTTTCCCTGGTAAATATAGAACAAAAAATTGGCCACATACTTATTGCTGCTAGATTGGCTATAACTAGTAAATGGAAATCGACAAATTCTCCTTCCATATCGGAAGTGATTCAAAGAGTGCAGACACACTATATGTGTGAGAGGGCTCTGGCATTTAGTCACCAATCTATGGAGAGGTTTGACGCGAAGTGGTCTCATTGGAAAGAAATGTCTATGCCATTTAATATTACTATATAGAATGGAATACGAGTTAATCATAACTAACAATATGAAAGCTCTGTTTTCTTCATTAATTTTTCTTCAATTCTCTTTCTCCTCCTTTATTTTCTGCTTTATCTTGGTTTTGTTTACTTCTTCCTTTTTTTTATATTACCATTAGGTATATACTTTGGTAGTCTGGTTTAGGTGGACCCGTTTATTCGGGCCTAATGCGAATATACTAAGTAGAGTGTTATGCAAACACGGTATGATTTGTTATCTGTGATCATTTGGATTGATGGCATAACCGACTCTACGTGCTTTATTCGCTAATTTATGAATACATAGGTCATCATCGATGTGTCACTTTGGTCTTTCCCTGCAATTTTACAAATGTATGCATGTCAATGTGATATGCAACTGTGGTATTTATTTTCTACTCTGAACCCGCATTGTTATATTGGTTTATTAAAACTCTAATAAAAACGATTTGAAAAGAAAAGAAAATAATACAGTACAATTTTTCACGATAAAACCTGCCCAGTCTCTTTCTTTTAAATTGAGGTCTACTAAAGCTCCTTACATACAAGTTAATCTACTAAAGGCAAAAAGGTTGTTCACTTCTCAAGGGAATTTTCCTGTAGCTTAATGAGTGTTGTGAAAATTCACATTGCAAAGAATACCTAATCACATGCAAGGGAAATTAAAAAAAAGGATTTTTGCCTTGCACATGAACGGATGATAGAATTCCCTTGCAAAGTGAATAGCCTGTTGAATAGCCCCATAGTGTACTTTGAGTCTGTAAAATATTTCTGGCTATTGTATCTAAAGTAATACACTCTAATTTCTATTTCATAACAAAACCTTCCATGACTATCCCTTTTAAACTGCTTGCGTATGGTGTAGTGAGTTTGTACAATATTTCTGGTTGCTGTCTCTGAAATACTACATGTAATTTTTATTTCATGGTAAAACTTGCTTCGTCTCACCCTCTTACATTGCATCCTAGTAAACCTACTGAAAAGGTGTGTGTTTGTTCCATATTTCTGGCTACTGTCACTGAAATAAGGCCTGGTTTGTATGTTCTAAAACTGCTTACATAGTGTGCATCAACTCAGTACAATATTTGTGGCCATACTGTTGTCTGGCTGTTTTCTCTGAAATACTACACTCTAATTTTAATTTCATGACAAAACTTGGCTAGTCTCACCCTCTTAAATTGCAGCTTAGTAAAACTGCTTACATACTGTCAGTGAGTCTGTACATTTTTTCTAGCTGTTGTCTCTGCAATAATACACTCTGTTTTTTTCTCAATAACACCTGCCTGGTCTCTCCCTTTTAAATTGTGGCCTACTAAAGCTGCTTACATAGTGTGCATTAACTGTACAAAATTCTGCCTATAGTATTTGTAATATTATACTAACAATTATAATTTTGTGATAAAAACTGCCTTTTTTTCTCTCTTTTAAATTGTGATCCTATTGACATTTGGCTATTAAATGATACACTGTAAAAACTGCCTTGTCTAGTTTTGAAGTCTTTTATGCACTTAATGTTGATTTTTTTAAAACATATTAAGTCAAAAGACGATCAAACGCTATACTATGAAAGTTTTTTTTTCTGTCTTGGATGGAGTAGGAAATGGCTGAGACTCCTCACAGGTTTTTTTTTATTCATATGTGTCCCAGTGAGGAGATCTCCAATAACAACTCACACTTTCTGAACAGGAAAGGACTAATAGTTAGGGCAAAACTCCCCAGTGGGAAAACAGACAGCAATAAAATGTACAAAGGTACGTGTATCTCTCTTTTTCCATCATCACAGCTCTATTGTCATTTATGACAATTAACATACCTAACATAACTATAATAAACCAATCACCGACTATTAACCAGTACATTACCTCCACCATACATAAAGTGTATAAAGTACATAAAGGGTGTACAGGACAATAAAGTGTATAAATCTGATTATTATCTGGGAATAACACAAAAATCATAACTGACCTACACTGTCAGAATAATTGCTTTTATTCTACAAAAGTGAAACTATCAGGAAACTGGTAATGATAAAAGGACAACATCACTTTTAGAAAAGTTGTTCTTTAAATGTTCCCCTCACAAAGCATATGGCAGACACCAAATGAAATACTTACTGTTTAGTTCCTCACTGTGCAACTTTGGCCAGTGATGCATAACTTTTTCAGGAAAGCAGTCTGGGCTGTGGCTGACTCTTACTGCACATCTGTGTGTGCTTTGTCTATTTATTGATCCCAATTTGAATGGGATTATTTCCCTGTGAGTAATTTGAGAGTGAGGATGAAAGCACTAATTATGTTTCAGGGCAAGCAAATAAGACAAAATCAGAGTGCAGTAAAATTTTAAGTATTATGTGTCCCATTTGTGTTTTACCCACCCATTAGCCCCAGCAGAAAAGTTGCTGCCTTGCAGTTTGCTACAGGAAAGGACTGCTACAGTACTGTGTGTGACTGCAGCATTTTCTCTGCAGCAGTTTAATTCTTACTCCACTGTGTAGGACTTGCAGAGCTATGATTGCATGGATAATGCTTTCATTTTTTAAAAAAGCATCAAGAATACATAAAGAATTGAACAAGTATGTGCAAACAGAAGCATTTTAAAATTGATTGAACCAACCCTTTGCATAGCTTACAGCAATGCCAAAGTGTACAGAATACATTTAAAGAGGCAGCCACATTGGACCTAGTCACCTCTTGTCACTACTATTTGTTCATCTTGATGTCCATCATGGACTTTTTTGTGACCCTTAATATGTGAAATTAAGGAAATATTGATTTCCTAGCTTTTCTTATACAAAAATATTGGATGGAGGTGCTCCATTAGCATTTTGTTGGTAGTAGATTTGGCCACTAAACAGATCTCAATTCTCCAAATGTTAGGTACCTTTCTCCAACACTTAGACTACTAGAATGAATTCTGTCTTGTGCATGTGCATAAACCAAAGCCTCAGAACTAGCGAAATCTTAAAGGCTCATATTGTGGTCCAGCAGTGATATGAAGCTTTCATGCAGGCATTATTTTCTCAAACCTTTAAATCTCTATTTTATATATTCTGAAAACATTTATAAGAAACACTATGCCATTTACATTTACATTGTCCCCTGTCTCGGGAGAAGTGTATAATTTAATGTTGCTATCACAGGCATAAAAGTACATAAAAATAGGAATGATTGTGTATGGAAGTAGTTCAATTAATCTGCTGGTTCAATTTGCACCACTCAAGCATGTACCACTGTAAATGGCCTTGATGTTTTTTGGGCTCATTACACCCATGACAACATAGTAAAAGAAGTAGAAAGAAAAAGTCTGAGTTATCAGGAATCCTGCTGCAATGTAATTTATTGGAGAACAGATATCGCCTAACATCTAGTAAAGCTCAGTACTGTATTTGGTCTTTAAAAAAATAATAATTTCAGTGCAGTCTTGGTAGTGTGGCTATGTTTCTTGTACTTTTGGTCTTCACAATGGCCCTAGAGCAAGGGGAACCTCATAGAAGAAGCTTTAAATTTTAGGAAATTGCCTACCTCCACAGTTGATCAGTTTTACCCCTAGGTGTAGGCAAGCTACTTCTCCACTCATTGATTCAGCTGCCCAAGCCATCATAATTCACAGCTCTCTTGCAAATAACCCTAATAGCTTACCCTATTAAGTATGGCATAAGTATACCAAATGATTTGCCAAAACAATAATGACAAAATGACTGCCGTCACACCTAGCTTACAAATATTCCATCGGGTTCTGCACTGAAAATGCAGTTTGTTCAGGTCTTTCCTGTTGTGCTATCTCATTGACAGTTTGATACCTTTATTTTTTCTTTGAGCTGTCTATGTTGACTGTTGTCCTCTTTCAATTTTGATGATGCTGTTTGTTACAAAATGTGCCTTACTGTGTAGAATTCTGTACAAAGGATTTCAAATTTTTCAATAAAAATGACATTGTAAGCAAAAAGATGCAGTTTGTTCTCCAAATGAAAATGCATCATTCAGCAATAAAAAGATCGAAACTATGGAAAACTGGCACTCCTGAGCACTCTAAATATACAGTATTAGCAAAAATACCCTTCATTATACCAAAATTAGAAGGAGAGAAAACAGAACACACTTTTGTGTAATGTAATGCAAAGGTATGTATTGTCCTTTTTTCTCAGTTTCTAACTGATGGACATCAAATATTTACTCTCAATTTACACCAATAAAATAAGCTAAAGCCATCAACGCTGTAATTTAGATCATACAAATATGGTTAACATCTCCTTAGGTATACATATACTATTGTTTAGCTGATTCAGTTCCAAAAGAAAATTTAGAAAGTCATTCCCCTCCAACATTAGAAGAAAATTCTGGACCTTTAGTAATTTTTAGCCTCTAATCCTTCATGTAAAACAACAATGAAAATTACAAACTCCAGCAAACCTTTTTTTTAAGTTTTACATAGACTGGTTAAGAGTTACAGACTCTCATGTTTTTATTGTTTATTGCACCCACTAATTTTTTTTCCCAGTAACACCCTTAGAATAAGTAAAGAAATATACTGTATCCCCAGTAAAGACACACATGCAAAAAAAAGACATTCGACAGAGGTTCTAATCCTTCACTACTCTTTAAAAAATGTGTGGAATAAGTATATAATATTTCACAGAAGTGGTATTAAAATAAACATGTTTGTAGATTTGGCATAGTAGTTTGGCATTGTATTCTTACCTGATCAAGATGTAGAAACACAGTTATAACCCCTCAGTTAACAGTTCATTTGTGATTTGGTCAATGTTGTCCTTGGAAAATATAGTTGTCCTTGGGAAATATAGTTTGTATAGTAAATATATTTTATTTTATTTTAAGTAAAGACAAATAGAAAGTTTATAAAGATACATATTCTAACAAAAATAGGTTCACTGATATAATCGTGACAGGGTACTGCGCTACTTATAAAATGATCAGTGGAAAAATAAATGACATAATCTCAATGTAAATATGTCCCTCATCCAAGTGTAAACATAACATATAAAAACATATAATTGGTGCAAACAATGCCAAGTGACAGTACCAGCCACAAAACAAAACCCAGCTAAATAGTGCTGGTGACACAAGTGAATAAATCAATATTGCTGATGTATAAAAAAGTGACTCAGTCCCAAATGATCAATCAAAAATAATTTAGGAGTGACTCACTTAAAAAAAATTAAAATGTGACTCAGTCCCAAAAATAAATATAAATACATTTAAAATAGGTCCGCAGACCAAAACAAGCAAAATTCTTGCAGTAAAATAACTGCAGGGAAGGTGTATGGGATTGGGAATACCAAAATGGCGGCTGCCGTCCATACCAGATATGATGTTACCACGCTTCCATCATGCGCGTTACGTCACAGGTTACGTGACTTTCTCAGAGAACGGAAGCGTCACCACGCATCATATCCGGTATGGATGGCAGCCGCCATTTTGGTACTCCCAATCCCATACACCTTCCCTGCAGTTTTTTTACTGCAAGAATTTTGCCTGTTTTGGTCTTCAGACCTATTTTAAATGTGAGTAGAGAATTTTAGATGTTATTCAAAATAAAGTTTGTGACATATTACACTATAGGAGTCTTCTTGCTTGCATTTTCTATGTGAGGCATTGGGGATGACAGAGGTCTGCGGCCATTTCTGGCGCATGCTTCTGAGTGTTTGTCGGCACCATTGGAGATGACCTTTTGCGCTCTGATTGCATTGAGGACCAATTTCTTGGATATCATCGTTTGAGGCTTTCTATGCTTTGTAACTCCTTGTGGGTCGCATTTTGAAGGTGAGCACACACGCTAGCCAGTGGAGGATTTTTTCATATATGTTTGCAGCATTGGATGTGTCACGGCACGCACTGAAGATTTACTGTGTTTTTTTTCTGAATATTTGGGACTGTCATATTTATATTTATTTTTGGGTCTGAGTCACTTTTTGATTTTTTTGGATTGAATCACTCATCAATTATTTTTGATTGATCATTTGGGACTGAGTCACTTTTTTATACATCAGCAATATTACTTTATTCACTTGTGTCACCAGCACTATTTAGCCGTTTTTTTTGTGGCCAGTACTGTCACTTGGCATTGTTTGCACCATTTACAGTTGTGTTCAAAATAATAGCAGTGTGTTGAAAAAAGTGAATAAAGCTCAAAATCCTTCTAATAGCTTTTATTTCCATACACACAAATACATTGGGAACACTACACATTCTATTCCAAATCAAAACATGAAGAAAAATGTATCAAATTTGTGTTGTTCCTCTAAAAAAATTGAAGAAGAGTGAATATTAGACTGTTCAAAAAAATAGCAGTGTTTGTATTCTTCTTTACAAACTCAAACATTCACTATATAAACTGAAAAATGTTTGAAGATTTTGCTTTCCTTTTAATCACTTAATGAATATTTAGTTGTATAAGCACTGTTTCTGAGAACTGCTGTACATCTGTGTTGCATGAAGTCAACCAACTTCTGGCACCTGTGAACAGGTATTCCAGCCCAGGATGATTGGACTACATTCCACAATTCTTCTCTATTTCTTGGTTTTGCCTCAGAAACTGCATTTTTGATGTCACCCCACAAGTTTTCTATTGGATTAAGATCCGGGCATTGGGCTGGCCACTCCATAACATCAATCTTGTTGGTCTGGAACCAAGATGTTGCGCGTTTACTGGTGTGTTTGGGGTCGTTGTCTTGTTGGAACACCCATTTCAAGGGCATTTCCTCTTCAGCATAAGGCAGCATGACCTCTTCAAGTATTCTGATGTATTCAAACTGATCCATGATCCCTGGTATGCGATAAATAGGCCCAACACCGTAGTATGAGAAACATCCCCATATCATGATGCTTGTGCAACCATGCTTCACTGTCTTCACAGTGTACTGTGGCTTGAATTCAGTGTTTGGGGGTCGTCTGACAAACTGTCTCCGGCCACTAGACCCAAAAAGAACAATCTTACTTTCATCAGTCCACAAAATGTTGCGCCATTTCTCTTTAGGCCAGTCAATGTTCTCTTTGGCAAATTGTAACCTCTTCAGCACACGTCTTTTTTTCAACAGTGGGACTTTGCGGGGGCTTCTTGCAGATAGCTTGGCTTCACATAGGCGTCTTCTAATTGTAACAGTACTCACAGGTAACTTTAAACCTTCTTTGATCTTCCTGGAGCTGATTGTTGGCTGAGTCCTTGCCATTTTGGCTATTCTATCCATTCGAATGGTAGTTTTTCACTTTCTTCCACATCTTTCAGGTTTTGGTTGCCATTTTAAAGCATTTGCGATCATTTTAGCTGAGCAGCCTATCATTTTCTGCACTTCTTTATATGTTTTCCCCTCTCCAATCAACTTTTTAATCAAGGTACACTGTTCTTCTGAACAATGTCTGGAACGACCCATTTTCCTCAGAATTTCAGAGCGAAATGCACTGTAACCAGCATGTACAACATCTGCTGCCTTCCTTCCTTAAAAAAGAGCAATAATTGCCACCTGTTTTTCAAAGAATGAATGACCTCACTAATAGAACTCCACACTGCTATTATTTTGAACATGCCCCTTTCAATTAGTAATTCAATTACACAGAATCAGCAGCATGCATGTCATGACTGTTTGGTCTGTTGGATTTCTATTACTCTACTACACATGCTATTAAATTATTTGCCATGTAGAAATACCATTTCTACCAAAAACAGTGATTGATCAGGTTAGTGATGTCTGACTGCTATTATTTTGAACACAACTGTATATGTTTTTATGTGTTATGTTCACACTTAGATGAGGGACATATTTACATTGAGTTGATGTAATTTATTTTTCCACTGATCATTCATTAAGTAGCGCAGCACCCTTTCACACTTATAATAGTTTTTTACTATTTTGGAATATAGTTAGGTGTCTGCGGCCACTTTGTTTGTCTTTTGGGGTCACTTGGGGTAGGGAGGTAGCACAGGAGGATCATCTCTGTAAGGTTCACTGATATGTTGTGATTGTTCAGATGTTTCAATATTGAAAATAAAAGAAAAAGAAAAATTGTATAGAATTTATCAGGTATTATATACCTAATTATATAGACACGTAATACATGTAATCCTCTACATACAATAGGATACAAATTACACTACTAAAAGGCACTTGGAAAATTGCACATAATGAAGGCAGCGAAAGTGAATGAAAATGAATTACTTTAAAAGATAAAAATATAATACAAAACCTAAACATAACATATTTCCTCTTATTACAGTGAATAACTGAACACAGCAATAGGTTTTTGGAGTAACAGAGGTGAATGTAATTATGTATTTTTAAAAAATGAAACAGATTTTTAAATGCTACTAATGTAAATGATTAAATCCATGTTGATATCAGCCCCTTGTAAACCCATGAAAAGTAGAACTCAGATTCAGAAAGGGAGACTGGGTACTCAGACTCTTCGCCATACTCATGAGCAGGCAAAGAACATGCTGGCAAAAGGAGAGAACAGTGTTAGGATCTCATTAGTCTGCTGCTGCTCCTTCATTGTCCAATCACAACAGGGAAGTGTACAAGCTGAATTGCTTAAATGCAATAGAGAAAAGTAATGTAAACCTTGACCTTAATGGGGTCACCATACTCAGGTCGACTCAGTGACCTGTCTCTGGATTTCCCTCAGGAAGGGGACCCTGCAAGGCCTTGAAATGTTAGCATGGCATTTTGACCTACACTATATTGCCAAAAGTATTGGGACGCCTTCCTTTACACGCACATGAACTTTAATGGCATCTTAGTCTTAGTCCGTAGGGTTCAATATTGAGTTGGCCCACCCTTTGCAGCTATAACAGCTTCAACTCTTCTGGGAAGGCTGTCCACAAGGTTTAAGAGTGTGTCTATGGGAATGTTTGACCATTCTTCCAGAAGTGCATTTGTGAGGTCAGGCACTGATGTCGGACAAGAAGGCCTGGCTAACAGTCTCTGCTTTAATTTATCCCAAAAAGGTTCTATCTGGTTGAGGTCTGGAATCCGTGCAGGCCAGTAAGGTTTCTCTACCCCAAACTTGCTCATCCATGTCTTTATGAACCCTGATGTGTGCACTGGTGCGCAGTCATGTTGGAACAAGAAGGGACCATCCCCAAACTGTTCCCACAAAGTTAGGAACAAGAAATTGTCCAAAATGTCCTGGCATGCTGACACCTTAAGAGTTATCTTCACTGAAACTGGGCCAAGCCCAACCCCTGAAAAACAACCCCACACCATAATCCCCCACCACCAAACTTTACATTTGGCACAATGCAGTCAGGCAAGTACCAATCTCCTGGCATCCGCCAAACCCAGGCATGTCCATTGGATTGCCAGACAGATAAGTGTGATTTGTCACTCCAGAGAATACCCTTCCACTGCTCTAGAGTCCAGTGGCAGCATGCTTTACACCACTGCATCCAACACTCATTGCACAGGCAACCTATCATGGTACCATGCTTGAATTCACTGAGCTCCTGAGAGCGACCCATTCTTTCACAAATTTTTGTAGAAGCAGCCTGCATGCCTATTTACTTGACTTTATGCAACTGTGGCCATGAAGGTGATTAGAACACCTAAATACAATGATTTGGAGGGGTGTCCCAATACATTTGGCAATATAGTGTATGTGACATAGTATATTCACAATAAATTGTGTATATTTTTCTGGAGTGCTGATGATCTCCTTTTTATTCTGTAGTTAAAAGGTAAGGGCACACTTTTGAATAGAATGCTTGCATATTTCCAGTAATTGTTGGTTATTTGTAAGGATTAAATTATATAAACCAACCCATTTAACTCTTGTTTGTTTGGTAAACACACAATATTACCATGCAGTCCAAATTTTATCCTCTGCAATTGGTTCAAGAATGGAATAGAAAACCAAACATTACTAGTTATTTGATTTTTATCAAATACAGTATATAAGCAAGTCATATATCTACTTGATCTGCAAACATTAACACAGGAAAATGCAAGTTGGTACAATAACCTATGATCACGTAAGCCTTCATCTGCACAAGACTGTGCATGCCTGGTGTGCAACTTGTATCTTCACAAAGAATGCAGCTAATACCTGTCAGACAAGAAACTCCAGAATTTAATTTATTCAGATTCCTTTCCAAGGTTTCGCCTCTTCGCTCTTGCAAAATGTTTAAAACATGGTGCTATGGAAAAACTAAGGCGATTAAGCTTACACTGGGTAAAATTTGAGATCCTAGTTCACGTACCGGAGGACTTCCAGATGCTGCCTGTGATGGTCAGACCAGGAGACACTATTAAAGACATCAGGGTTAATTTAGTAAAACAAGGAATTACCTCTTGGAAGAAATGTTTTTCCTACAATGGGAGAGAACTAGGAGAATATGAAACTATTAAGGACCTCAACATCAAAAGTGGTGCAGTTCTTTTGCTTGTGCACAAAAATGCAAGGTAGGTAGATTTATTTGGAAAGAAATGTTTACAATCGAATGAGATCATGGATTTTTTTTATCTAAATTTTAGTTTCCTTGTGATTTAGGTAAACACATATGAATGTTTAATTACGGTATGTTATACTGGTTTGAGAAAGGTATACAGTATGTCTTAGAAATGTATCTGTATTAAGGTATTGCTTAACAATAGACATATACCCAAATCTGCAACAACGCTCCAAACCACCCCTGCTCGTCATTAAAATTCTGTTAGGGTGCCGGCTCCTACAGCCCATCTCCACTTCCACAAAAGTGTAGGAATAGGTGAGAGTTGTATTCCATCTTAAATTCTTGTGTATTGTTTTTTATCATGAAACCCAAAGTGAATGCATACATTCTGTCTCCATCCAACACCCCAGATGGGTTTAATTCTAAGGGCTTGCTCACAGGCATTACAGTAGGTACAGGTATTGCTCAAATTAGTACCATATTTATATCATGTACTAGAAATTATTGTGGTACAAAGGCCAGATGTCACAATATATGTTTTCTGCATCCAAACAACTAAATAAATTTGAAATACATATACATTTACCTGTAGAAATATTTGTGATTCTGCTCAGCCCTTTTAATGATGCACATATTGAAAATTCAGGAGACTCACATCACTTCATCTTCTACTTTTAAGAAATATAGTGGAGTTCCCTTTTAATTTCCAAGCTCAGATGCAGGTGAGGGTCTACTTACCTTATTTTCACACAACACTTCTGGATTCCCACAATCCCACAAGCCCCTGGACTTCTGGACACACCCAGGGAGTATAAATTGCTATCTCTCCCAGGCTCAGAAGCTCAGAGAGGCCACACCAGATGAGACATAAATGACTATATAATCTGTAACTAGGTACTCCAGTGTTAATCTTGACAAGCAGGCAGCTGGGTTGCAGTACAATACCACCCAGATTCCTGAGATGACCCAGTCACTGAATAGACCACTGTTCCAACTTTGTCTAGAGTGCTGAGCCTAAACGGGAGGTGGTCATGTACCTAGAGCTGTTTGCCTGTGTGCAATTGGATTATTTACTGCTTCAATTATTGCGTTAGTCAGCCCTCTGTAATCTTTGACTATTGGGTTTCTAGTGCTGTATTTGTGCATTGCTCCTAGTGGTTCCTGTTTTGTAATGGCTACATATTGTTAAACAAGGTGTGACAATCTAATTCCTGGAATGGACTGTAAAAAAATGCTTGCTTACCTATACACTAGCAGCTGTTGTCACCTTCAAAGTAGTCAACCTGCGAAGCAGAAACATTCATGTATTCGTTTTCCCAATTGCTATGCTTTATCTTTGTCGCGGCGCACTGGATTTTCAAAATGTTATCAAATCTGTGTCCTTTTAAGGCATTTTTGAATTTTGTAAAAAAACAAAAGTTGTAGGGTGTTAAGTCAAGAAATAAGGTGGTTGGTAAAGTTTCAGAATAGATTTCTAGACCAGGAACTCGCGAACACTTACCATGTGCAGAAGCATTGTCGTGGTGAAGAATCCACTTGTCAGGCCAGAGTTCCAATCTTTTACTCTGAACAGTTTCCCATAACCTTTTCAAAGTTTCCAAATAACATTGGTAGTTGACCACTGTATCATGTTCTTGTGTCATCTTGGACATCTTCCTGCCCTTCCTCAAAGCGCCTATGCCATTCAAAAACACATGATTTCTTCATGGAATGTTCACCATAAGCCTGATGTAACAGGGCTAAAGTTTCACTCACACTTTTGCCAATTTTAACACAAAATGTTATATTAATTCGTTGCTCCAGATTCCTGTAACTAATTTTCTGCCAACAGCGCAATTGCACACAAACACGTGTTATTTCTTTTTCTACTTCGTAAAGACTGAGTCAACTGGTCTTCGACCCAGGCATGTGCAAGTTAGAACATGTCAGAACACGTTTGAGTGCAAATGGCTGTGTGACTCACCACCATAGTGCTACGCTGCATGCATTCCAGGAATTATATTGTCACACCTCTTATACTACACTGTTCAAAAAAATTTAAGGAGCACTTTGGAAACACATCAGATCTTAATGGGGAAAAATATCATGCTGGCTATCTATACTATGGACTGAGTAATGTGTTAGGAACGTAAGAATGCCCCATCATTTGATGGAAATGAAATTGATCAACCTACAGAGGACTGAATTCAAAGACATCCCGAAAATCAAAGTGAAAAAATTATGCAGCAGGCTAGTCCATTTTGCTGAAATTTAATTGCAGCAACTCAAAATGGTACTCAGTAGTTTGTATGGCCCCCACATGCTTGTATGCATGCCTGGCAACATCGGGACATGCTCCTAATGAGATGATGGTTGGTATCCTGGGATATTTCCCCCAGATCTGGACCAGGGCATCACTGAGCTTCTGGACAGTCTGAGGTGCAACCTGGAGGTGTCGGATGGACCGAAACATGATATCCCAGAGGTGTTCTATTGGATTTAGGTCAGGCGAGCGTGGGGGCCATTCAATGGTATTATTATTATTATACAGGATTTATATAGCGCCAACAGTTTGCTCAGCACTTTACAATATAACGGGAGACAATACAGCAACAATACAGTTCAATACAAGAGGGAAAAAAGGGCCCTGCTCCTCAGAGCTTACAATCTAGGAGTAGAATCAATTCCTTCATCCTTCAGGAACTGCCTGCATACTTTTGCCACATGAGGCCGGGCATTGTAGTGCACCAGGAGGAACCCAGGACCCACTGCACCAGTGTAGGGTCTGACAATGGGTCCAAGGATTTCATCCCTATACTTAATGGCAGTCAGGGTGCCATTGTTTAGCTTGTAGAGGTCTGTGTGTCCCTCCATGGATATATCTCCCCAGACCATCATTGACCCACTACCAAAATGGTCATGCTGAATGATGTTACAGGCAGCATAATGTTCTCCACGGCTTCTCCAGACCCTTTCACGTCTGTCACATGTGCTCAGGGTGAACCTGCTGAGAGCACAGGGCACAGGGCGCCAATGGTGGACCTGGCAATACTGGTGTTCAATGGCAAATACTCTATGGTCCCAGGCAGTGAGCACAGGGCCCACTAGAGGATGTCGGGCCATCAGGCCACCCTCATGAAGTCTGTTTCTGATTGTTTGGTCAGAGACATTCACACCAGTGGCCTGCTGGACATCATTTTGTAGGGCTCTGGCAGTTCTCATCCTGTTCGTTCTTGCACAAGGGAGCAGATAACGGTCCTGCTGATGAGTTAAGGACCTTCTACGGCCCTGTCCAGCTCTCCTAGAGTGATTGCCTGTCTCCTGGAATCTCCTCCATGCTCTTCAAACCTTCTGGCAATGGCACGTATTGATGTGCCATCTGGAGGAGTTGGACTGCCTGTGCAACCTCTGTAGGTTCCAGGTATCGCTTCATGCTACCAGTAGTGACACTGACCCTAGCCAAATGCAAAACTAATGATAAAAAGTCAGAAAAGATGAGAAGGGAAAAAAATGTCAGTGGCCTCCACCTGTAAAACCATTCCTGTTTTGGGGGTTGTCTCATTGTTGCCTATCTAGTGCACCTGTTGTTAATTTTATTAACACCAAAGCAGCTGAAACTGATTAACAACCCCTTTGCTACTTAACTGACCAGATGAATATCTCAGGAGTTTAATTGACTTGATACTATACTCTGATTAAAAAGTGTTCCTTTATTTTTTTTGAGCAGTGTATATGCATTACCTCACCTTTTTGCATTTCTCTGCCTACTCTGATTTATTTTTGTAAGCTTCAGTTTAAAACTCTTCTGTCTGATTAATTGGTTGATTGTGCGTGTTTTTACAGGTGGCTCCACATACAGTTGTGCTCAACAGTTTGCATACCCTGGCCGAAATTGTGAACTTTTGGCATTAATATTTAAAATATGACTGATCATGCCAAAAAAAATGTGTTTTATTTAATGATAGTGATCATATATTGCCATGTATTATCATATCATTCTTTGGCTCCTTTATAAAACATAATGATAGAAATCACCCAAATGGCCCTGATCAAAAGTTTACAAACCCTGGAAAATTTGGTCTTGGTGCAGACACACAAGGCGACACGCACAAGTTAAAATGGCAATTAAAAGTTCATTTCCCACATCTGAGGCTTTTTAAATTGCAATTAGTATCTGTGTATAAATAGTCAATGAGTTTGTTAGCTTTCATGTGGGTGCACTTAGCAGGCTAGATACTAAGCCGTGGGGATCCAAAAATAACTGTCAAAAGACCTGCGTAACAAGGTAATGGGACTTTTTAATTATCTAAAATTGTATAAAAAGATATTCAAAGCCTTGAATACGCCAGTCAGTGCTGTTTAATCACTTATTAAGAAGTGGAAAATTCTGGGATCTCTTGATACCAAGCCAAGTACAGGTAGACCAAGAAAGATTGCAGCCACAACTCCCAGAAGAATTGTTCAGGATACAAGAATTGTTCGGGATACAAAGAAAAACACACTAGTAATCTCTGGAGAAATACAAGCTGCTTTGAAAAAAGACAGTATAGTTCTTTTGAAGGAGCACAATATGATAATACATGAACAAAAATGAGCTGCTGGTCAAGTTGCTAGAAAGAATCCTTTACTGCTTCAATGCCACAGAAAAGCCAAGTGAGCTATATCAAGATATTGTCAAGCATATTGTAACCAGACTTTTATTGTGGCATTGGAACATTACAGACTTTTGAAGTACCAAACCACTGTAGGCATCATAAACAGGATAGGGGTATTCTACTGAACATTTAACCTGTCACAGTCAGACAACCAACCTTTAGAGCTGAGGTTTATTATGAATCTGAAACTTCTGAATCAAGAAAGCTTATACACAGAGTCAACACTGCTAAAGCCCATATTCCAGCATTAAAAGGAACAAAATACTTCTACTATCACTTGGTAATCTTTAGTTCTCATTCACAAGGGCATTGTGGGCATATAGTGTGAATTGGCCATTTGGCCATCTGTTTATGCGGCTGGAGCTGCCAGGAGCTGCATGTAGGCCTCCTATGTAACTCTATGGGTATGCAGTGAATGCATGGATACAGCCGCTCTTCTGAATTTGACAGTGGTGAGTGAGAGGTACTGAATGCAGGCAGTGTGCTTCATGCTCCTTCACGCCTGTGAAAATAGGATGAATGACTGTGTCCATACAGCCACTGCATCCCTACACAGTTACATAAGCTGTTTCCACACAGCTCCTGGTGGATCCAACCAATTAAACAAACAGCTGTAGAGGCCACAGCCCCCATGTGAATGTGGCCTACAGATCAAAAAGCCGATTCATACTGTAAAGGCCACAGCGCCCATGTGAATGAGGCTGTAGGTGTAGATTATATTATACTATTTATAGAGTTCTATTAAAAACCACCCTGGTCCCTAGATTCCAGTAAAAGTACTTTGGCATACCTTAGGGTATCTTGCCTTATCCATATAGCAGATTTCCTAACACTATGCCATCTACTGGTAATAAACTCCTTCTACCTCCTTGTCTCTGTTTTTTTTTTTTCTCCACTTCTCTGTTTTTTCAGAGTCCTCATGTCCCAACTATATGTTGCTTCCCTACTTCTCTTTTACTAGCACATCTTTACTTTAAAATCTTTATCCAAGTGTTTATGCCCTTTCCCACTATACATTCACCTTGTTTGACAGTGTTTTGGTATGCCTTTCCTGTCATTTTGGGAGTAGTGTTTATGTGAAATATTTTTTTAGTTACAACTCAATTTTTTACTAGCCTATTACCCATGGTAAACATGTAATGACACCAATGTTTCTTTTCTCTAGTTCACCAGGTATGTAGGTAGCAATTTAATTGCTTGCAATTTAACTAAGTTAATCAAAAACCATAAATTCCCACAGCTACTGTAGCTCCAGAGGTGTTGAAGAACAAGCCTTATTCTGGACACTCCTGGGTTTTGAAAGGTGTACAGGTTATCAACATGGCCAGCTGTATGAATTACCAGACCAATTTTGCTCTGCTGGTATATGAATTTACAGTAAAAGAAAAAAAAAGTGTGCTTATTTTCCCTTTTTTATTTTATTCTATATACAGGTAGCAAAGGTAATACAGATGAATTTGACAGAAGATTGCACGTGCCATTTCTCTGGAGAGAATGCATCTTAGAATCACAGAATTGCAGCAATAAAGGTGGTGTCCTTAATTCCAATTTTTAAGCTTTGCAGAACATTTAAGAGCTGCATTAAAAAGGAACATTGCTATGGCCACAATATATGGCCACCTTATGTGTAGTGAAACTTTTATACAAAACTGTGACTGTATCTGGATCTGTGTTTATACAAAACAGAAAGAGTTCATTGTTAACATGCTCATCCTGTATATGAGCATGCCTTTTTTTCAGCAATCCGATATCACCAAGTTCCTGAAGCCAGCACTTACTGTGTAATCATTATTCATCGTATCAGCTGTAGGATCACCAACAAGTAAGATGCTGGAAAGGGACTTGCGCATAAGCTGAAAGGTGCTCAATGGAATTCTCTTGTGTCTTATGCATAGCAAAGCAGTAACTGCTACTGTCTACAATGGTAATTGAATACATCAATATTCCTATAGATCTGTACTTTAAATCCCAACAGTATGGAAATTTGCATTTTATTATTGTAAATAGATGCATTTTATTTAAATGTACTGTCCATCTCTCAACTGTATTTGTAAAAAGTAAATTATATTAAAGATAGTGAATGATTAAACAATCCTTCCATCTTTCGAATATTTCAGAATTCATGACCCCCTATGTTCTGCAGATTAGGCATACTGGGGTAGATTTACTAAAACTGGTTCACTCAGAATCTGGTGCACCTATGCTTGTTAGCCAATCAGCATCTAACCTCAGCTTGTTCAGTTAAACTTTGGCAATAAAACCGGGAGGTTGATTGGCGTCTATGCAGAAGTACATCTAATATTGCTCTCTCCAGCTTTAGTAAATAAACCCCACTGTGTCTAGAAACTTGACTAGACAGTTTCATCTCAACCAACATTCTATACAACCCGGTATAAAACTCACAGAACACATCAGATGGCTAGAAATAACTAATTACTTGAAAAGAGAATCAAAGGGCACTCAAAGCAATTCCCTGGTAATAATTTAGTCAATGTAGAAACAGGAAGAGGGCTCAGTGTCCATAACATTAATGGCCTTTTTGCATAGAAAGAAAAAGAGGGAAAATTCCTGATTGTAAGCCGCCATCCCCAAAATAACACTTAAATGAAGAAGGAGGGACCCCCTAAGCCGGAGCCTGGCGATTGCCGGCAAATACTGACAAACACTGACAGAGAGGACGGCTGCATTGTTTTCAATGGAGCTCTCCTCCTTGTCAGTTTGAGCACACTGATCCGGATTGCTGAGCTTAGCCTTCCGGATCAGTGTGCTTAGAGTGAAGCACCCCGCCCCCTAGTAATACACTCCCCTCACATAGTTAACCCTTTGATTGCCTTCTAAAGTTAAACCCTTCCTCCCCAGTGTCATTAGTACAGTGTCAGTGCTCTTTTTTTGCACTGATCACTGTATTGGTGTCACTGGGGATGTCAGTGACCCCAAGTCAGACCCCCCCAGTGTCAGAATGTCCGCCGCAGTCCCGCTATAAGTCGCTGATCGCCGCCATGAGCCGGTATCTATACCGCCATTTGTAAACGCTATAACTTTCATGTAAACCAATTAATTTACACGTATTGGGATTTTTGTTTACCAAAGACATGGAACAGAATACATTTTGGCCAAAATTCATGACAAAATTTGATTTTTACATTTTTTTACTGGACATGTCTTATAGTAAAAAGTCCAAAATATAGTTTTTTTTCTCAAAATTGTCGGTCTTTTTTTATAGTGCAAAAAATAAAAACACACAGGTGATCAAATACCACCAAAAGAAAGCTCAATTTGTGTGGAAAAAAGGACATAAATTTCATTTTGGTGCAGCATTGCATGATCGCACAATTGTCAGTTAAAGTAATGCAGCACCATAACACAAACTGCTTATGTAACCGTTTCCTGACTGCCCTATAGCAGAAATATTGCTACAGGGCAGCACGGGTGAGCAAAATCACGTATATATACGTGATTCACGCTCCCATGGTTTTCACGCCCCTCCCAGATAGCGTCAGATTGCCCATCAGTACACCAGTCATCACATTTAACCCCTTGATTGCCAGGAACATGCTCATACACAATAAACCTCCATTGCTAGTATAGTGTCTGAGCGGATCAATGTCTTTGATCAGATCAGCACTATACCAGCGTTCACATTAGTATAGTGTCCCCAAAAACGCAGCGTTAGCGAGATCAGCCCCGTCACCTGCCAGCACCTGCGTTTAGCCCCTACGCTTACCCCTCCCCTTCTCCCCCAGCAAGTGCAGTGTCAGTAGATCACTGTCACTTGATACATAGCACACAAAACCGCAGTGTTCGCAGAATCAGGCCTGATCTCTGCTTGCACTTGCCGGTAAATTTTGATGACTCTCATATGTAGCAGAGTGCCAGTACTAGTGCTCTACCTTTTGGTGAACTGGCAAGCACCAACGGCCTAGTATATCCAGGTCTTTCACATAACAGCACTGCAGTATCACTTGGTGATGTGGCGAGTCCCATAAGTTTATATTGTAAAGCGCTGAGCAAACTGTATAAACTATATAAATCCTGTATAATAATAATAATAAGTGTAGTACAAGCTGGTGCGGTGGCGAGCACAAGCATTGTCCCGCAACCACCAAAAATTCGCACACAGGCCTGTAGAGCCCCTAGTATTCTTCCAGATGTGTTGGAAATCACGATTGGCAGTCCACAAATTCTGCAGCACCCGTACTTCCCCCATTCACTGCCCAACCCGGAATTCAGGTGGAAACAGCAAATTTAACTACTCCCCTTGATTTTTTGTAGCTGTTTTTCATGGAAGATCTGTATGCGTCGATTGTGGATCAAAGCAATTTATATGCACAACAATGTGTCACCACCAACCCAAATTAAAACCTTGCCAGACCATTTACATGGAAACTCATTACGGTTTCCAAGTTTAAATTTTTTTGGACCTTACCCTCAACACGGGCATTACTAAAAAAAATTAATTGTGGTTGTATTGGTCCACAGACCCTACTCATCATATACCCGTGTTCTCTGCTGCCATGGCCAGGCATAGATATGAGCGTATAATGTGTTTTATGCATTTCAACAACAATACACTCTGTCGTCCTTGAGGTGACCCTGAATTTGACCGGCTCCACAAAATTCAGCCCCTCATAAATCACCTTAACCAAAAATTTGCAGATGTCTTTACTTCCCAGCAAAACATCTGCATTGATGAGTCCCTCATTAATTTTTTGGCCACCTTGCATTCAAACAATTTCTCCCCAGCAAGCGTGCCAGATATGGGATCAAGATGCAGAAGACCTGTGAGAGGGCAACAGGCTATACTTATAAGTTTCGGATTTTTGAGGGAAAAGATAGTCACGTGGAGCCCCCCGGATGTCCAGACTACATGGGGAGCAGTGGCAAGATAGATTGGGACTTGGTGTCATCCTCTTTCCATATGGGGTACCACTTGTACGTGGACAATTTTTATTAAAACGTGCCACTATTTAGACATTTGTACAATCTTGGAACTGGCGCATGTGGTAAAGTGTGACCTAATGTGTGCCCACCATTAGAAGTGGGTGGATGCAGGGTGGTATATTCTAATGGTGGGCATACCACACACTTATTCTGGCAGAGATTTCTTCTCTTTTTTTCATTCAGCCCACAGGCTGCATACAAAAAAAAAAAAAATAGCATATACACCCAACAAGGTCCAGCGACGTACTGGTACATCACTGGACTTTGAATGGTTATACCAGGATGATACCTACAGCTGTTTCGCAGGATATAAACAGCGCCATTTGTAAATTGGGAAAGCATATGATCACACTGATCTTGGTGAGATTAGATAATGTAAGGGCAGAGGAGATATCTAGAGTCTGACAGACCCCAAAATTCTCAAAAAAGAATATATGACAACATCCATTGAAGTTATACGGGATATTTGCATTCCCTGTGATAGCATTAAAAGTGATAAAAAAAAAAAATGAAAGGGAAAGTGTAAAAATAATTTAAAAAAATCTAAATAACTTAAAAAATCTTATTGCATTTCCTCTTTATATTACCACAGTAAATATA
The DNA here is from genome assembly GCF_062004578.1 of Staurois parvus. Lineage (NCBI taxonomy): Eukaryota > Metazoa > Chordata > Amphibia > Anura > Ranidae > Staurois > Staurois parvus. The sequence goes on from NW_028317892.1 coordinate 6,095,312, forward strand.
GTATAGGGCTTAAAAGACAAATATGTCCAATTCCGTCATTCATCCCATCAATATTATTGTAATGGAAAAGAGAGGACTATATAAATATATAGGACCACATAATAATTTCACAGCAAGCCCAGTAGGGCCTAAAAAGAGGGGTGCTCAAAAGGAGGAAGCAAAGAGGCTTACCAAAGAGGCCTGGGTATAGTGCTCTCTCATATATGCAGGACCAAGCTGCAGCATTGCAAGAAACCGTGTACACTGGCTCACAAGGACAGATATAAACCACTCGATAGTGCTGTCCTTAAAGAGATTAATAAATAGTATGTAAATACAAATGTCCAACTGACAGCTCTTGGACAAAACCAGAAAAGCACTTTAATGCACAAAAAGGGCTACCCAAAAATAACTGCAGAGTAGCTTACCAAGACCCATAAAAATACTGCTCCCCAATATATGCAGGAAGGAACCTGCAGCGTGTCAAAACCGTATATGTCAGCTCACAGAGAAGGAGGATTATTAGAGGACACGAGAAAGCTCCCTGTAATATAGGAGCCTAATTAGAGCAGTGATGATATCCAGCATGGATGGCGTTAGAGGACGTTGGACCCATGCTGCATCAGCATGGACGTCGCTAGGAACCTCCCCCCAGAACGTCAGTGCGCAGCATTGCCCCGCCCAGTTGCGGAAAGACATCAAGCATCAGCGGACCGCTGACATGCCAAACAGGCCGCCAGGCACAGAGGCAGGACATGTCCAAGCCGCTGTAACCCAGACAGCCAAAAACAGAGCCACAACCACCAGTGAGCAATGGTGGTGCAGCCCCAGCGTGCCGGGGATCGGGCCAAGAGAGGACCACCATACAAGTTCAAAACTGCCGAACCCCCAGTCTGGGCGGCATGAAAATAGGAAGCATTCATGTCTACAATTGAAGAAAATATACATAATACATAAAAAAGAGCAAAACGGGATAATACACAATAATTGCAAAATGCAGCGCTAGACAGATAATGAATAAATAAATATATCAACATATATATATATGATGCAATAAATGTAAAAACATGCACAGTGGAGCACTGTATCTGATGGTGAAAATAACATCTTGATTTGACGTATAAAGTGTAGAAGTGACACAAATATAATATATATATTAATAAATTCAAAGTCCAATAAACATCATAGAGTGAATTCCGTGACTCCAGTGGCTGGTAAACGAATGTATATTGCACTAACCAGAAAGTGCAATAATTCATGCATTTGAGTAAATTAAACCACTCCTGGTCATCTGGATCTGAAAGGTAACTCAGAGGATTGTCAGCAAATCAGGTGATCAGCAGACTGTTACTCTCCAGGCTCCAGGATAAATCCCATCCAGTATTTGGGGACCAGTCATAGGTATTGGTTGGAAGAATCCACCTTAAAGGACTGTCCTTTGTTTCTGGTCTCAGCATCCACCGTGATGATACCATAATTCATATCCTCTATGGCCAGTCAAACATAGTCATACTGGGTATCCTTATTGTGTAAATTCATATTCTGGTTTCAGTGCTGTACAATGACTCTGTGTGATGTATTGTATTGTATGTCTATGTGTCATAACAATTTTTCACAAATAAAATTTTTTACTTTTTTCATATTTTTGGTACTATTTAAGCCTTCAAAGTCCCAAGTCCTAGGGGGTCCCTCCCTCTTCATTTTTTTGCAAAGAAAAGGATAATGTTTTACCTTGAACAATGTAGCATGATACTTTGCACATGAATAAAATGTTAGTTTTAATGCCAAGGAGCCTGGTTCCTGTTCTCCACAAATTCAATAACGAAATAATATTGGCTTGAGTTTTCCAATCTTCTGTTTTTCAAGGACCTTTCAGAACACAACTGGTTATAACTGAGCACTAAGATCAGTTTGTTGATGAACTATCAGCCTGTTGTTGCCAGAGTTGCGCAAATATCCCAAAGCAACCTTTATTTTTACAGTTGCACTGTATATTGTGTATTGAGTAATATACTATACATTAATAAACAAATTAAACTGTTACTTGTGGAGTATCAACAATGATGACATATGGTGGCTTTCACTATTACATCTTGAGCGTAGGTTCACATATATGTGGTGCGGTATATCGTATGTGATTCACACAGGAACAGCACCACATTCCTGTGCAAATCACATGCGAATTCTGTGCGGTGCGATTTGAGGCATACATTTTGTATGGCTCAAATCGCACCGCATGAGCACCAAAAAGGTGCAGGGCCCTTTTTTGGTCCGTACTAGAATCGGAACGCAGGGGTATTCACATCTATGCAATCTGATTCTGCACATCGCACTGCGTTTTGCGGACCGATTTCGGGGTGTTGCTAACTTAACATACACACCCGCAGTGGTTCACATGAAGAGGGTGCAATTGTGATGCGGTGCGGAGTTCGCACAGAAACCGCGAATTCCGCACCACATCAGTGTGAACCCAGGCTGATGCTGGTAAGGGCTTGTATACCCAGCCACCATTTGATTTTTTAAAACCCTATTCCACGTCATAACATGTTATTATAACATAGATATCAATTATTCTCTTCAGTCAAGCAAATTATTAACTAGGTGGGGGAAATCATCAGCAGCCATACAAGCCTGTAATTTAGTGGCATTTTAAGCATTTTACTGTACATAGTTAATAGCATCCCTCACCTGAAAAGAATAAATTAATAATTGCACACGTGCAAGAATTTATTTTCAACTACATGGCATGGTGAGATCTTGCAGTATACAGTACACATTATGGTAAATCAAGGTCAATTGTTTAAATAAAAAAAAATACAAATATTATACAAATGAGACCCAAGATCAGAGAATTGTGTTTATTAACGGCTTGTACACATAAGTGATTATGTGCCAAGCACTCCAAGAAAGCAAATTATCATGTCATTCACTGCATCAAGTATTCCTTCAGATCACTAAGAAGCTAATTTGAATTAAAACATGAAAAACAGTATTCCACGCATATATTCCAAATACGTTATATCATGCTAAATCAATTTTATTATTGTTCTGTCCTCACTACACATTTCCCCGTGTGTGACTCAACTTACAGTTAAACCCTCCTATTCTGCAGTTTTATTAACAAAAGAGGGTTGGTAAAACTATTGGAAAACCAGATGAGAAATACATACAATCAGTGTATGAAACATACAAAAACATAATGAAATAACTAGGCTGTAGATGGCAATAAGTCCATGCTCACCAGAGATGCTGCCTGTAGGGAATGTAGATTTAGCCCATCGACATGTACTGCAAGGATAATGACTGGTTTCCTCTTTCTCAGTTTTAAGATGGAGTCTGAACTCTCAGGATGCACCTGTTATCTTTTCTCAGAATGAGGGATGATGGAAGCTCTTATTAAAGTTAAACAGTCTCCAGCTTCTGCAAACCAGTAAATTTATTCTGGGCTCCATCTAGTGGCCATATTCAATATTGCAGAGAGGACAACATAATGTCCTCGGAAGGCAGAACAATTAGTGTGTCCACGAAATGTAGATGGTGAAAAAGCGCTATAAGACCCGTACTTTAAAGGGGTCTAAGGATATTATCACTTCCTCCCATGCTCGCCTCCAGGACTTCTCCTGAGCTTCTCCCATCCTATGGAAATCCCTACCCCAATCTGTCCGGCTATCTCCTAATCTATCCACTTTTAGACGATCCCTGATAACCTTTCTCTTTAAAGAAGCCTATCCTGATTCTACCTAGTAAACTTCAATTTATTTCCTCCATCAGCTGATCTCTCCCACAGCTATTACCTTTTGTATCACTCAACCCTTCCTCCTAGATTGTAAGCTCTAATGAGCAGGGCCCTCTGTTTCCTCTTCTACCAAATTGTATTGTAACTGTAGTGTCTACCTTCATTTTGTAAAGCGCTGTGCAAAATGTTGGCGCTTTATAAATCCTGTATAATAATAATAATCTGATGAGTGTTCTGGCTTCTTGGTGGAGGAGTTTGAAGCACAGTTGTAAAGGTGACATCCGGAACTATGGATAAAAATTTAATACAATTCAAGAAATCTAGGACTTGCACAGAGCAATTATTAATTTGCACAGTATATAATGTATTTTCACATCTTTTATTTGCACATCTTTTTTGTTTGCACACATTTGCATTATTTTCACATTTTGCAGTGTTTGCACAGTTGGCTCAAGGCTGTTGTTCGATACAGATTGCACAATTTTTGCACATGATTGTAGGTTCAAACTGTAGCGTCCTCCTAGACATCTAGGGGGAGCTAGATCCTAATGATTAGACAGGGGCTGAATAGCAGCCCAGGTGTAACAGTCAGAAGGGTAAAATTTCAGTCAGGAGCTGGAAGGCTCTGCAGACTCAGCCTTCTGAGACTTCCCCCTGCTTAGAACTTTGGAGAAAGAAGCAGTCGGCGGATGTAAAAAGTGACTGATCTGCATATTCAAGGGACTCTGACCAATCCCCAACAGGAGGCTTGGCAAGGGGTCAGAAGAGCCCTTGAATTTGAGTGAACCTCTCCAGTGAGAGTCGGGTGGAAGAAGGAGAGAGGAAGGTGGCTGCTAGGAGGCCCAGTGGGATGCAGCCCACCTGCAGGGCTAGGGCTGAAAAGGGAGAAGGCTTGGAACTCACCAGCCCCCAGAGAGATAAACACCTGTAGGACAGGGAAGGAGTAGCCCAGCTGCAGCCACCAACCCACAAGTGGTACAGGAGAGGATCTGAGTAAGCACACCTGCTGTCAGGGCCTGGACTTGAACCTAGGACCTCTACTGTGTCAGGCAGTAACCCTTCTCACTGAGCTACATGGGATGCTGGACAACACTCTGCCTGATCTATTGGACAATCCTGCCTTGTGCCTTGTTTTCTGATGAACCTTGAACTCTTTGCTCCTCCCGCGAACTTCCTGATTTAAGCCATGTCTCTGCACTTCCTGCTTGCTAGATTATTGTGCCTTCTCCAGCCAGTATCTCGCTTGTCTCTCCTGCTGCTGGCCATCCCTTCCCCTTGTTTTCTGATGAACCTTGAACTCCTTGCTCCTCCCGCGAACTTCCTGATTTAAGCCATGTCTCTGCACTTTCTGCTTGCCAGATTATTGTGCCTTCTCCAGCCAGTATCTCACTTGTCTCTCCTGTTGCCCGCCATACCTTCGCTACCAACCTTTTGCTTGTTCCTTGACTACGATTCTGCCTCATCCCAACCTGCTACCGCTTGTTACCGACCCCTGGCTTGTTTACTGACTATGCTTCTGCTAGATCCCTAGCTGCCATATCAATTACTGGATTCTGGCTTGCTCACTTCCTGGTGGAGCGATCATGAGAACTGCGACCTGGTACTAACACTCAGCAAAATCCATTTCCACCATCAGTAGCTCTGATGAATACCGGTTAGTGCTTAGACCCCGCACCTCAGGTGAGCCTGCGTCATTTCCCAGGGTGACCTGCTTGTTTACCTATCCTGTTGTTTGGTCCGCTGCTATAGCTACTGGTCTCTGAACCTGACCTCACATCATGACAGCTGCACTCCCTGGGTTCATAAGAGTAGAAGCAGTCTGGTGGGAAACCAGATTAGCCTCCTACTTGTGACTGTTCATCTCTTTAAAAGGATTTTTGCGCAATAAAAATGGATTAATTGGTTTTCACTGAGAGTTTTGAACATATACAACTTTTTTCTGACCTCTGGTACGAATTAATTGGTTTTCAATGCATTTACAAATTTATTTTTAATCATGCCCCTGTACAATATTTATGCCTTTAAAGTGCACTTTATAAAGAGTTTTGAACAGATAAAAGACTTTTTTTTTTAACTTGTTTCTGACCTCCGGAATGGATCAATTGGTTTGCAGTACATTCCTATGGGAAACTGCGTTTTGGTTTACAAATTTTTCGCAATATGAAAAGTCCCACAGAACACATTAAATTCGTAAACCGAGGTACACCTGTATAGCCAAGCTGAGCTGTCTGAGGTGAGGGGGTCATTTATAGTGCACTGCATGTACTGTGGGTATAGCCAGTCAAAGCTCCATGGAGTTTTGCTAGTACCCCAAGTGCATATTAGGCTACCTCCAGCTAGTGGTTCATCCTTGGCCCCCCAGTAGTCCATAATGTGATCACTTGTAATCATTTTACTTGTTGTCCTTGCCTCGCTTGCTTGATCAGGCCAGGGTTGGCTGGTGGGAAAATGGTAATGGGGATGCCCAGGTCATGAACTAGAGGAAGGGGCTGTTTTCACTAGCTGGTATGGAAGCAATTGATGTGCCAAGCTGGCATACAGACATTGGGTATGTGGTGAATTTGGGGACATTTGTTTTTTATGCTCCAGCAAAAAGTTGGGATAGAAAAGTTGTTACTGGAGACAGTGGGGTGGGCAATGGTGTGTGCTGCTCTGAATTTCAAGGCTCTGCTCTGGAAAATGTTGGGCAGCCTATGGCCATGGATTGTATGCTTCCTCTCTGCTAGTGGGGAAAGACTCACAGAAAAAAAGGCCAATGAGGATGGAGGCCTCCTTTTACAACATCCATCCCATCTGCCAATATTTATACACAGCCTGTATTGCCATCCCTGCCCATGTATCCTTGCCTTGATCTGGGACAGCCTTACAAAAGGTATAAAGGTTAAGGTGGCTGGAAATATGTTACTGTGAGGATACGAAAGTCATTAACTGGAAGAGACTGCTGGGGGCAGAGGCAGTGATTATGTTGCGGTTGCATCGCATCTGTTGACAGCTGGAGCAGTTTATTGACAGTTTCACTTACAGTGAAGGAAATAAGTATTTGATCCCCTGCTGATTTTGAATGTTTGTCCACGCTCAAAGAAATGATCAGTCTAAAAATTGAATGGTAGGTGTATTGTAACACTGAGAGATGGAATAGCAACAAAAAATTCAAAAGAAATCCATGTCTAACAAATTATGCACTGATTTGCATGTTCATGAGGGAAATAAGTATTTGATCCCCTATTATTTGGCAGGATTTCTGGCTTTCATACAGGTAACAAGCTGAGATTAGAAGCAGTCTCTTAAAGGGAGTGCTGCTAATCTAATTTTGTTACCTGTATAAAAGACACCTGTCCACAGGAGCAATCAAACAACCAGATTCCAAACTCTCCACCATGGAAAAGACCAAAGAGCTGTCCAAGGATGTCAGGGACAAGATTGTAGACCTACACGAGGCTGGACTGGGCTACCAAACTATCGCCAAGCAGCTTGGGGAGAAGGTGATAACGGTGCAATCATTCGCAAATGGAAGAAACACAAAACAACTGTCAGTCTCCCTAGGTCTGGTGCACCATGTAAGATCTCACCTTGTGGAGTGTCAATGATCATTAGAACAGTGAGGATCTTGTCAATGATCTCCAGGCAGCTTGGACCACAGTCACCAAGAAAACAATTGGTATCACACTACGCCGACAAGGATTGAAATCCTGCAGTGCCCGCAAGGTCCCTCTGCTCAAGGAAGCACATGTCCAGGCCCGTCTGAAGTTTGCCACTGAACATCTGAATGATGCAGAGGAGGACTGCTTGAAAGTGTTGTGGTCAGATGAGACCAAAATTGAGCTCTTTGGCATCAACTCAACTCGCCGTGTATGGAGGAGGAGGAATGCGGCCTATGAACCCAAGAACATAATCCCAACTGTCAAACATGGTGGCAGAAACATTCTGTTATGGGGTGTTTTTCTGCTAAGGGGTCAGGACAACTGCACCGCATCAAAGGGACCTTAATCCGATTGAAAATCTGTGGAGGGAGCTGAAAGTTCGAGTTGCCAAACGTCAGCCCCCCCTTCTTCCAACGGAAGGAACACTGAATACAGGGGTGGGCGGCTGCTCCTTCATTCAGTTCACTGGACGTTCGCGCGGCTGCTCAGCTCCGCCTCCTCACTGGTGATTGGCCACCAGAACTGTAGCTCAGGAAAGGCACACAGGTGGCCAATCACCGGTGAGGAGGCAGAGCCGAGCGGCCCCGCGAAAATTGAGTAAAGGAGCGGCCGGTAAGTGTGCCGTACAGAGGTGCTGCTGCAACCACATATGCTGGCTGCAGCAGCACCATACTGCAACAGGGGTCAGCAAGTGTCATTGGTGTCAGGGGGAGGAATAGTGCCCCATCATTGGTGTCACTGATACCAATGATGGGGCATTATTCCTCCCACTGACACCAACGATGGGGCACTTTTCCTCCCCCCCACTGACACCAACGATGGGGCACTTTTCCTCCCCCCCACTGACACCAATGATGGGGCACTATTCCTTCCCCCCCCACTGACACCAATGATGGGGCACTATTCCACCCCCCACTGACACCAATGATGGGATACTTTTACTCCCACTGACACCAATGTTGGGACACTATTCCTCCCACTGACACCAATGTTGGGACACTATTCCTCCCACTGACACCAATGATGGGGCACGATTCTTCCCACTGACACCAAAGATGGGGCACTATTCCCCCCACTGATACTAATGATGGGGCACTATTCCTGCAGACTGATACCAATGATGGGACACGATTCCTCCCACTGACACCAATGATGGGGCGCTATTCCTCCCACTGACACCAATGATGGGGTGCTATTCTTCCCACTGACACCAATGATGGGGCACGATTCCTCCCACTGACACCAATGATGGGACACGATTCCTCCCACTGACACCAATGATGGGGCGCTATTCCTCCCACTGACACCAATGATGGGGTGCTATTCCTCCCACTGACACCAATGATGGGGTGCTATTCCTCCCACTGACACCAATGATGGGGCACGATTCCTCCCACTGACACCAATGATGGGACACGATTCCTCCCACTGACACCAATGATGGGACACGATTCCTCCCACTGACACCAATGATGGGACACGATTCCTCCCACTGACACCAATGATGGGACACGATTCCTCCCACTGACACCAATGATGGGGTGCTATTCCTCCCACTGACACCAATGATGGGGCACGATTCGTCGCTCTGACACCAATGATGGGGCACTATTCCTCCCACTAATACCAATGATGGGACACTATTCCTCCCACTGACACCAATGATGGGACACTATTCCTCCCACTGACACCAATGATGGGGCACGATTCTTACCACTGGTGTGCATTGGAAGAGGGGTAGTCTTATACGGCGAGTATAGCCCAAACACTACATTTTAACAGGAAAAGTAGGGGGTCATCTTATACGCCCAGTCGTCTTATACGCTGGAAAATACGGTACTTATTTCCCTCATGAACATGCAAATCAGTGCATAATTTGTTAGACATGCATTTCTTTTGAATTTTTTGTTGCTATTCTGTCTCTCAGTGTTACAATACACCTACCATTCGATTTTTAGACTGATCATTTTTTGTGAGTGGGCAAACATTCATAATCAGCAGGGGATCAAATACTTATTTCCTTCACTGTACATATGATGATGGTAAAAAAAACCCTTTCTCAAAATAGTGCCTTTTCCCCCCATCATGGACCTTCCTGGGTCATTCATATATAACATTAGCTATCTGAACAAATGACTATGCAGCAGTTATGATGTTCATGACTTATATCCTATGCATCCTATATCCTATAGTTATAAAAAGCTAATTGTGTACTTACATATACCTGAATGTACCAGTACATTATCATACTGGATGGACTTATGTCTTCTTTCAACCAGACTAAATATTTAGCTATCCTTTTACTCTTATAGGCTCAAACTAAAAACAATACATAAACGGTTGTACAAAGTGTGCTAAAGTCTATGGAAACCCAAAATCCATTTTCCAGTAAGTTTGACATATTTTCAGATTTAGAAATTTTTTCTGAATATGTTGCAAAGTTTTTTTACCTGGAGATCCTACCAGCAAGAGCCCCTCTACCTTTAGCTGAAAGTGTTAATCCACAGCCTTTCAATACAGTGACAAGATGCCAAGGTAGACTATTACACACATGTGGCGTAGTGATAAATTACATACATTCTATGAAACAACTCTTCACTCATGAAACCCAATATTTAAGCTGCAATGCTGGCAGTTCACTTTTGTGTCTGAATATACTGTATAAAACACAAGGGCTTTTATTGGTTCTTTGCACAATGCTCCCTGTGCCTAGAAATGCTATGAGCAAGCTTTTACAGTAACTATAGCAGCCACTCAAATTTTATTTTTTACATTTTAGTACAATTAGAACAATGAAGGATGATTAAGTGCTTTAGATTACTGTATTCTGTATACCGCAATTTCCTTATTTAATAGAAACTTATTAAATAGTTTTACTATAAAGGATGACTATTAATAAGTAAAAAAACATTTAAGAACATTTTGTTTTTGCAGAAGGGCTTTTGATCTGTGAAAAAGAGCCCTGAAATTGTGTAAAAAGTTTCTATTCTTTTAAGTCAATTTCCATATATTTTTCAAGTTTAAGATACTAATTATAGTAAAGTTGCTGGTAAAGATAACATGCTTAAATGTTAGCTAAATGAGTAACAGTACTAACAAGATAACGTTTCCCCAGACTGGCAACACACATTTACATAGAGGTTAATATCACTTGACAAAAATGACTTGTTTTGCCAAAAAAAAAAAACAGTTTTAATTACTCAAGAAAAAAAAACATGACAGCAAAATAGAAACAATTGCTTTCCCCGTCAAAAAACAACATATTGCATAAGACTTTGGTAGTTTATTTCCCTGTCATTGAAACAGATGGCACTCTAAACACTGCCTTTATAACTCCCTCTTGCAAGAGAACAGACGTGTGCGTTGGTGTGGGAGGTTTACTCAATAACATGCATTTAACTGCCAGGCATTATTGGTAGAGATATTCTATCATGCCTCTTGACTTCTAGCATACAAGTAGTATGTTCACAATAAAGAAAATATTGAAAAAGTAGAGAAGATACAAGATTTGTTTTATTCTTAATACTTGCTATTGACATTTGAGATATACTGTGTGTAGCATTTATGGGAAATACAGGATCTATACGGTTGTTTTTATGAAACATAATACAAATATATATTATAAATAGTTTGCTGTTTAGATTTTATACAGGCTGACCTGCCTTTCACCTGTCAGTGATAGTTTTTTGCCAGTGTACAATACAGTAGCAATGACTGGGTGTTATTCTATATGAGATGTTGTCACCTTGCCGATGTTGTACAAAGGGATAATATCTCTGAAAAAGGCATCCTTTGATCACCCATATACTTACCTTACCTGTGTTCTCCTGTAGTAACTTACTCTTTCGCAATTAGTGACGAAAGTGGCATTATCTGCTACCTGAGAATTAAGTGATGTCATTCCCCCAAGCATGTTATATTGCTTTGGCATAGCAATTGGCTGTCAGGCCTGGGCACAGTTACGGGGCAGCAGGTCACAAGTGCCAGAAAGTCTCGCTGGCTACAGGAGAGCAAACAGCCAAGAAGGAATGCTGGTAAGGTAAAAATATGGAATTTGGGGAACTCCTTTGGCGAGGCATTACAACTTTGTCCTATGTAGCCAAGGTGACAATGTCTCTTTAAAATGTATGTAAATTCTAACCCTAACATCTCTTTTTTGCTCCCATTTGGTCTGTTAAATATACAGTTGAAAGCATATCTGTTTGATAAGTACATACCTATAATTTCCCTAAGAGCCCCCGTTGATCTTGCCAGAAATCAAGTAAGCGATCGATTCCTGTGCTTTCTGCCTCTGCTGCACTCTTTCCTGTTACATTGTTCCCAGCTATGTTTCTTGACTGCAAACCACCTCCCCTATGTTAAAAGGGGAGTTCTGCTTTACGGACTGGTCCCCTGCTCCGCATTAAGGATTGGCACCTTTAGGGAGCGGGTACCCTAAATTGACAGGTACCCGCTCCCACTTCCGCTGCAATCATCTAGGCGATCAGAAGTGGAAGTTGTCCTGACCCCTCTTTGCCTGTAGTCTTGTGGGACACGTGACAGGTCCCAGAATACTACGGGACCATTCAGAAAGTGCAGCGCTACTTGCGCATGCGCAGGGGACACCTGGCTGCAAAGCTGCAACCTGTCATAGCCTGGTGCTAACACTGAAGATGCCTGCACTAGGAACACAGGATGGCCAGTGAAACAGGCTGCAGGGAGGACACTGTTTGAGCAAGGGACAGGTGAATGGCTCTTTTTTTACAGGTTTTTGTAGCTGCTTACTTTTATTTTTTTACAGTTTGACTGGAAATCCGCTATAATGAAGAAAAAAGAGAGGGAGATTGTGATGGGAGTGACTTTTGGGGGTGGGGGGACCCCTATTGTTCCTCATTTGTGTAACCCACCCTGTGCCTATTAGGGGTACAGGGTGGTCTGTCCCGATATTGTGTATTGGTGTGGGGGTTGTTCATTGTTCACTGCCAGGTGCTGCATCCCATTGTTCTATTGTGTCTTGCTTGCCAGCAAACTATTATGGGATGTATGTGTTCCTGCCACATGGTGTATCCCTTTGTTCTATTGCGTGTCTTGGTTTGGTGGGGGGTGTTTCCGGCAGCCCTTCCCTCTGATGGGTCGGCCTGCTGATGTGTTTCCTGTTCCTGGTTGTATTTCCCCGCCCTGTGTATATATCTTGTGTTTGTGTTAAAATAAAGCAGTTCACTCCTGTCTTAAGAAGTCTGGTGCTGTCTAGTCCTGTATGATCAGCGGTGGTGTCCATGGAGTCGGGGTCCAGTGTGGGGAGGACACTGTGGGAGCAAGAGACAGGTGAATGGCTGTTTTTTTACAGTTTTTGTAGCTGCTTACTTTTATTTTTTTACAGTTTGACTGGAATTCCGCTTTAATTATGAAAAAAGAGAGGGAGATGTCTTGTGGTCTTGCCCTAGGGAACCTAGCTTCTCCTCCATAGATGCCGCACAATTTGTAACGGTTGTCACCTTAAGACAGAAAATTTGTTATTTGCAGGATCACCTTGGGAGAATAAAGAAAAAAACTTAATAAAAGAAAACAAATGCAGCTACCAAATCTAAGAATTAGTAGCAATATATTACATTTTTGTTCTTGCTTTTAGATATGCTTTAACTCTTTCGCTGCCACTGACATACAGCATTGCATACGAACTACAGTTATGCCTAGCACAATGGCATACAAGACTTGTAGTTTATTCAATCACATATCCTGGTGAACAAATAACGAGGCTGTGAGGGTGGTAGCCGGCACAGCCATGCTGAATTCAAGTGTGACAGTAGCTGTGGAGGACAAGAACCAGGGGGGAACACAGGAAGGGTGGTTTGGGAGTGGGGCTGGTCACATTTGTACCATGTTACATGTTATACCCTACATACAGATGCAAAATGTGGAGTTAGCCTTTAACCTTGCAAAGAAAAACAGAAAGCGATATGACGGAATCAAGATTTTGGGTCACCAAAGACTGCAAGCGTTCATGGTGGTGGTAATAATAATAATAGGCATATATGATACCCAAAGCACTCTGGGTTAGCTAAAAGACTGCAGAGGAGCTTACTTTGTCTGAAGGAAACCTAAGACTCAGAGGTTTGATAAGGAATAAAGCACTGCTTGATTACTTGTTCTAGTTCAAATAACACAACAAAAGGCACAAATAACACACCTGTATTCATGCATGTATAAAGGACACAAAAGCTCAACCTGCTGGCTGGACAGAAAACCACATATATTAAAATACAATATTTCATATAAAAAAGCAAGACATTTTTTACATTTTTCATTATTTAGTATGACTGAATGGAAAGGTTAAAGTAGAACTACACTGCATCGGAGCACCATAAACCAAAAATGCTACTGAATTAATTTTCAATATTAAAAGCAAACTCCCCCATCAATCCATGTTTTCATGCTTTATTTTTTTGAGAAACCACTTTGAAAAACACACCTTTAGCATTTCTGGCTGTGGCCATTTTGAGTAACAGAAGATGATTCAGGTTGCATATACTTCCTGGAATCCATCTGCCCTTAGCTCAGGCATGCAGATAGGAGGGTGTGCTTAGCTGAGAAAACCCCTCTTCCTCTCCTGAAGACTCTTGATATATTACATCATTTGCCTAGGCATGGAAATCAGGAAGTATCTGAAGAAATGTAAAACAAGTAAATATAATACACCTTCCTATCTTAATCCTTATGCTGCTATCTATCTAGCAGCATAGAGATTAAAACTAGTCAATGTTGATTGAGAGAGTGAAGTTCCACTTTAAGTTATAAGGGTAGGCAAATATAGAATACAGATACAGAAGCTTACACCCACTGCTGTCATGCTTATGAAGCATATACAGTATATTGCAGTAGGTGTTAGGACAAATCAACTGAAAATCTACTGAAAGAATGCCACATTTAAATTAAAGTAGGAGACAAAGCTATCGTGCTGGTAACCAGAAGTAGCATACAAAAAAAAAAAAACAATCAAAGCATCAAATAGTGTGCTCAGTTTATAACTGTATTACATCTAGCCTTAAAGTGATTCTAAAATATGATTTTTTTAATTTAAAATTTAATTTTATTTAAAATTTAAAAAAAATTTATACTTTCTTGCTCTATGCAATGATTTTGCAGCAAGTGGTCCCTTATCTCCTCTTCTGGAACCCCCCCGCCAGCACTCCATCTACTTGTGGCTGCCCCTATAGCAAGCCAACTGCTGTGCCCATGCATGTGCACTCCCAAGCCAGGCTGTGTGTGTCCATAGACATAGACACAGCCCCTTGCTCCTTCCTTACAGGATTTGACTGACATCAGTAGGATGCAGTGGCTACCGATACTCTCAGTCTCCTGTGAGGCCAGGAAGAGAGGACAGCGGAGCGCTGTCATGGCTCCCTGAGGCTTCCTTCTTTACTCGGTCTTCCTTCTGGGTTGACAGGCAGCCGCCGTTTGACTGACCGAGCCACGATCAAACCCAGGCCAGGTAAGACAACCCCTACGACTATCCATGAAGTTGTTGGTGTTTTAGTTTAATAAGGAGAATTTAATCCTTTTGGATGTGTTATTAGGAATGGTGACCACTTGCATATAAATGGTTACCTATGTTTAAATCTTGATCAGTGTTGAAGTTGATATGTAATATATTTTTATATACTGTATATTATATTCAAGCTTTTTTTATAGATATGTTTGCAAGGTTTTTATATATGTTTACTATTTCTTTTTTTGTGATATTTTAGATTATTGATGTTGTTTTTTCTTATGAATTACATTGGACTAAGAACATGCAATAATATTGTCATGTATGCAATATATATTTATGGTGATGACATTTCATTGAACTGCTCCTGAAACCTTATCATATGACATTGAACTGATTTTACTAATTCAAATATAACTTACTTTCTAAAAAAGGATTCTAAAATTTTGGTATGCCATTTTTTTTTCTGTTATAGTTACATTGTTAAGCCTTGTACACATGATCAGAATATCAGATGAATGATCACCTGTTCTTTTTGTTTTTTTTTTTGGCATGTTAGTCTCATATCCAGGGATGTAACTATAGAGGTTGCAGGGGTCGCAAATGAGACCCAGGCCCCATGCCACAGGACGCTCATGCGATCCCCCCCCCCCTGTAAACCTGGATAGGTGCGGCGTTGGGGGCAGTGGCATATAGAGGAGTCGATGCCCTTCATTTTCCTTCTGCAGCCACTGCAGGCTTTCAGCAGCTGCAGGAGGAAAATAGAGGGCATTGGTTCCTCTATATGCCGTCGTCCCACCACCTCTCCTATCCAGGTCCTACTGCCAGGTCTATGTGTGATGTCCAACTTGCCGTGCCTGTGCCTCAGGAACTCCCGCACCGCCTCCCCACTCAGCTCTGCATTTATCTGCCGATCGAACTCCATAGTGCCCAGCATGATGCAAGGGAGCACTGGAGGGGGTGGAGAGCAAGACATGATGGTCCAATAGTATGGGAGAGGCGTATGTTAATAGTAACACTGCCCAATGCCCCGGAGCCTGCCCTCCTCTTCATAAGTCATATACCAGAAGGCTGAAGTACAAGTTCCAAAAGAGGGAGGAGGAGGGGCAGAGGTTTTAATTTGCACCCGACTACCAACTATGACTGACCTCCAGGGGGGGCAACAGTGTATTATATATATGTCTAACCCTGGAGGGGTATTAGTACCCCATAATACTCTGTATACGACCCCCCGTATGACAATAGAGTATTATATGTGACCAGGGGCATAACACCAAGGGTCGCAACTGCGACCCAGCCCCATGTTCCAGGGGGACCGTGCTGTGCCCCTGTACACCTGGGGCATGCATGTAGAGAAACCAATCCCCTCCATTTTCCTCCTGCCACTTCTGTAAGCCTGCTTCTCCTCCTTTCTCTCCCACAGGCATTCAGTGGCTGCAGGATGAAAACGGAGAGCATTGGTTCCTCTATATGCCATCCCTCCTATAGAGGTCCTGCTGTCCCTGGGCCATGGTTTCTTGCACTGGGACCCTAAAGGTTCTAGATACGCCTCTGCTCATATCAAAGCGAATAGGTTACTGAGGATCAGGGGCGGACTGACAACTCATGGGGCCCCATGCAATAGGGGATCATGGGGCCCCTGTGTCCTTGCCCAAACTCAAGCCTATGAAAAAGGTACCGGGGCATCTCATGGGGCCCCCTACTGACCACAGGCCCTTGGGCACTGCCCGAGTTTCCAAATGGTCAGTGCGCCCCTGCTGAGGATACAAAAATTCTTGTAAGACAGAATACAACTTCTTACGATGTTGTACTGTATAGTATTGTATTGTAATGTACAGTATTCTTTCCTTTCCCAGCATTGTGCAGTCCTGTAATGGATGAATACTGTACTATTTGAATGAAAATTATTTGTTCTGTTATTGTACAGTTTGGATAATTTCACATAAACTGTGTACTAACGATCAGATTATTGGATGATCGCTCCAAAAGTGATAATTTTTGTTCGATTTTCGTACTGTGTGTACTAGGCTTAAGGCTGCATTCACACTTGAGTGATTTGTAGCGTGAAGCTTGAAACTCGACATTTCAAAAACCCTCAAATGTAAAAAATCATTTCTTCTCTATGGTGCCTGTTCACACCTAACTGCACAAACAGGCACCATAGAGAACGATTGATTTTTTTAAATTTGAGCATTTTTGGAGCTTCAAGCTACAAATTCCTCAAGTGTGAATGCAGCCTTAGACTGTTTGAAAAAAGACACAAGTCCAATAGCAAAAAAAAAACCAAAAAAACACACACACATCTATAGAAAACATTTATATGCAGTTAATAAAAATGTCCTTATATTCTTTGCTCCAACCATAATGCCCTTGGGTACTGACAAGACTAAATTTAAAGTCATAATTGTGGATTATGGCATGCTGTAATGGTCTTTTGTTATAATAAAAAGAAAAAAATAAAATAAAAAAAATCCCTTGTCTGGATAAATAATATTACCACTTTGTAATAACCTCAGCTAAACTAGACCCCCTCAGGAATTTCTAGGAAACCACTGATGACAGGAATGTACCTTGATTTGCTCACAGTAGCAAAACTCTTTGTCCTGTGCTAACATAAAGTGTTTCTAGCTTTATAACAAGCACAGACTATGCCATTTCCTCTGCAGAAAAACACAGCATCCACAAAAAGAAAGTGTAACTGTAATGACATAAACATAGTATGAGGACAGTTTCTACAGCATATTAGCTTTGATTGTAGATCGATGCCATAACCAGCAAGCTGAAGAGCTGTCCTGAAAAAAATGCAACACTCCATCTATGTTCTTGCTTATGAAAATGTATAATAAATGCATAAAATATAAATGCATATTAGAAGACTATCTCCAGAAATAATCAGATTCCTTATATCCAGTAAATATGGACAAGCGATAACAATATTAAATTCACCTGGCTTTCAACAAATTTTGAGGTGAACTGCTTTGAAGTTAATGGAAGACTAATTTTCATGGACAATGGTGGTCCCTTTTGTGGCTTCTGGGCAAGCTTTTGACAAATTCTCTGGTAAGCTAGGCACTGCTGAGGGGGATCTTTCTTACCCTCCCCCCCCCCCCAAAAAAAAAGAAAAAATCAACTGCTTTTATATATGGCTTTGAGGGGGACATGAAAAGTACATGGTGTTACTGCACTAGCAATCTTTTCAAGGATGGCTTCAGTGACAGCATACTGTGGCAGCAGATTTTTAGCTGTGAAATGTATTTTTGTTTTCTTTTACAGCTAGCTTTGCTTAACTGGTTAGAGATAAACAGTGGGGAGGGAGCTGTCTCATTTTCGGGAAGACATACCCATACGTCCTCTCAGAACTGCACCCCGTGCATGCCCGCAGCAGCACAATCTGTAACCGGCTGTGTCGACCAGACACAGTTGACTATCTTTCACAGTACCTGGCCACTCAGAGCAGTCCTGGTACCATGTTATCACTGTGACCAATCACAGCATTTACAGTTACAATAGTAAGCAAGGCTGCCATTCATGATGCCCTGTGCCATGTGATTGATGTGACCAATCACAGCATTACAATAGTAAACAAGGTTTCATGAATTAAACCTTTGCATGGTGTTAGAGATTGCTTATAACAGTGATCATCAACCAGAGTGTTACAAAAAAAAAATACCTGATTACCCCCCAGATTACTATGTAAACAAAAATTGTAAAAAAAATTATATATATTGTCACCAAGCAAGTGCAGTGTCACTAGTCACTGTGGTGACATTGTACCCTTGGTTTGGTGATCATGTACAATGACTGGCTGTTCTGATATCACTGTATGTCCCACAAACCGCCAAAACATAAATTAATATATAATTCTTTTCCCTTTGTTTTCATCTGGTGATCTGGTCAGTAAGATTTATTTTTAATTTCCTTTAAAGCTTAATTCTGGACAAACTTTTACTCTCACCATGCAGTGGGGCTATGCCCTTCACTGCATTGATCAACTGCTCTTTTTTTTTTTTCTAGGGCTAAACACAAAATTTATACTCACCTGATCCACCAAGCCTCCAGAAAACTGTGCTCCCCCATGGTACAGCAGTGTACTGTTCCTGTCTATGGAGTGTGCTAATGTCAGGAACAGTCTATTTTTAAGACTGCTAGACCACACGCGTGGGGGAAGCCAAAGAGACCAGTTTTGTGAGGGGAGGATCAAAATAAGCAGTTAACTCATGTAGTGCAGGCACAGCCACATTGTATGGGAAAAACATTTTTCCCAGAGTTCTGCTTTAACAGACCAGAGCTGTCCAGCAACGGTGGCTGTTAGAGGGTTGAGAAACGGAAAGGTCCTGATCAGGGGCAGACTGACCACTCGAACACTCGGGCACTGCCCGAGGGCCTGGGGTCAGTAGGGGGCCTCATGAGATGCCCCTGGTACTTTTCATTGGCTTTTTCATAGGCTTTTTTAGGTGTTGGTGAGGACACAGGGGCCCCATGATCCCCTATTGCCTGGGGGCCCCATGAGTTGTCAGTTCGCCCCTGGTCCCGATCTCCTCTTCGATCGGGACCTTTCCCGAACATGTGACCGCCGTGACGGCGTGTCATGGCAGTCACATAACCCTAAACCCCGTTTCCCAGCTTCTGAAACCCTTAAAGGGCCGGGAGGCACCGGCGCAAAGGGGTTAATGACTGTTAACTAGAGTTTAGCTGTAATTTGTTAAGCAATTCCATCTAAATCCATTAGTGCATCAACACTACCCTCTCCTCAGACTGATTATGCTGCTTTCCAAAGGTGTCTCCAAAGCTCTTCCATCCAGAGTGGAGACAAGCTGTTACTGGCCAGATCACCAGGAGGAAAAAAGCCTAAAAAAGAAAACAAATGCAACTACCACATTTAGTGCAGAATCAAAGGCAAAAAAATAAAACCTCTTGAACAGAAAGGCTCTTCATTATGGATGAGATATATAATGCCTCTGCAATAAAATAAAATTACCCATCTCTTCACAATCCTCTGTAGAATGTACACTGAGGTGTGCATCCATGGGCATGACAACATTCTGCGTTGGCCATTTAGGATAGGCAACAACCAGAAGAAACTGGGGTGAAGATGTTGTTGCCGGCAAGGGAACTCAGACACCGGACTGTTGGAGAAGGCGTAAGCATTCCTGCTATTATTTTCGCTTCAATAACCGGTAAGTTGCAATATATTACATTTTTATTTTAGGGTTTAATACTGCTTTAAGTAAATTAAAATAATACCATTCCGTTGTGATATGATTTGCAAATAAAATTATTTTATATGAAGGTTTTTCAGGTATATTTTTAAAATGTAATGACATTGAGTAGTTCTCAGCATGGCTTCCTGTGACTTTATATAGTTCATGGATAAGCCTTTTTGAATTATTTCCTGCAAATAGTATTTGCAAAGGCATTAGTCCACTGAGTGGTTCTCAGCGTGGTTTCCTGTGATTTTATATAGTTGATTGATAAGACTTTTCTGAATTATTCTCTACAAGTAGTATTTGTGAAGGCATTAGTCTCCACAATTTGTGTTGAAATTATTATACTGTATACTGAAAAATATGTATTCCATATATGCTGAGTCATACAGACCTCCCTCGAGAAATAAAATTCTAACTGGAATTCTAGCCTTCCCCTGTTCTATGGAAAAAAAAATATGCTTATTTCTGTGCTGCAACTTTGAAAAAATCGATATATCTGATGCTAGGTCCACTTTGATTGTTATTAATGTCTTTTGAAAAATGTTTCTAATTTTACATTCTATGCACAACACACTTTTGGAACATCATGTACTTTACTTTTGATTTTTTTTGATTTTTAATTTCAGCCAAGTCATCATATACAGTATGTGTAGCTCTTACTACTAAAGGAGTCACTGTTGTTTGGATCCCCTGATTCCAGATGTTGACAACCCAGAATGAGTACCCCTACTCATTCACATGGGGGGCAGGATCTGGGGGCCTCCTTGTTAAAGGGGGCTTCCAGATTCTGATAAGTCACCCTCGGCACCTCCACAACCACCTGGGTAGAGATGTGGGAAATAGGCCCTTGTCCTCATCAATATGGGGACAAGGTGCTTTGGGGTGAGGATCCCCTCTACCCCAAAGCATCCCCCCATGCTGAGGGCATGTGGCTTGGTATGGTTCGGGGGGGCGTTTGCTTACATGGCCTGTCGGGCTGCATGTTCGGATAAGGGTCTGGTATGGATTTTGAGGGGGGGGGGTAACTCCACATAATTTATTTAAAGACCTCATGCTTAAGGTGTACTTGCATGGGAACTCATTGGGTGCAGCAAGATGGCGTCCACGCCGGACGTACGTCACCACTCTCGCGTCCTACACTTTACGTGACGCTATCATGTGACTTTTTCAAGGTGGTGACTTTTTTCAAGGTGGTGATGCACATCCACAATACCACCTGCACTTATGAGTATTTGGAAAGGTTTTGGTGTATAGGCACCTACTTGGACCTGGTTGATTTAAGTTTTTTTTATTTATTTTTTCATTTTTCATTTTTTTTTTATGTTTACGGACTATTATATGTTCACTTAATTTTTTTGATGTGTTTGCTCATAAATATACTTTTTGTATGTGTGTTTTTTGGCACTATTGTATTTAATTGATCCCACATTTAGGGATCCACTATTAGGGATCCACTGGCTTAATTTAGCCATTATTTGTCACGAACTGCATGATATTGTTGATCCCTGTTAGGGTTCACGTTCTCATTTTCACCATCATTTGCATGAATTTATTGATACCTATTTAGGGATTCACGCTTATTTGTGTTTTATTTTGTGTATGATCCTATTTTGGATAGTGGGGGTATTGGTTCCTGGTTTTTTATACAAGGTGTGATCGCTTTTTCACTTGAGATCCCAGAGAGGATCAATCCACTGATTTATTGGCACGTATATATATTTTATATCACTTTATATTGAGATCCCTAGAGAGGATCAATCCACTGATTTTTTGTCACATATATATATTTATGTCACTTTGTTTGCTTTTGCCACATTGTAATATTTTATTATTAGGGTAGCTCTGCATCATTTTGGCTTTGTTAGTTTTTATTTCCACATGGTATATGGTTAGGTGCTAGCAGCTCCCACTCACCTAATTTATCACGTAATAGTAGCGCAGGAGATCTTCATTATTTTTGTTGACTGGGAAATGTTGGCTCACAGAGACCATCTGTGCAGGCATTCAGTAGAGATACCCGGGGGTCTGGCTGCTAGAATGCGGACACATTACTTGAACACTGAGCAACCTGCCTCCTCTGTTATTGGCTATGAGACTGGCAGAAGCAGGAAGCTGGTGGCCGCACAGAGAGAGGAGACCAAGCATGGAGCGGGGAACAGGTGAGCATGACACCAGCCCCCATGCCAGAATTGTCAGGCCAACTTTGGGAAGGGTGCTAAGCAATTTGTTTTTGTTCTGTTTCAAATTAAGTTATAAATTGTTGCTCTTTCCAGTGGATGCCGGTGCCCTGGCTTCCACCCTCCCTGATTCTCCCTCTCTCATGAAGATGCAGAGTTTTTTCATATTTTTTTGGACCTGTCCTGTTATAATGTCTTGTTGGCAGGCAGCATTATGTACAATTGAAGAAGTAGTACATATTAGTGTTCCCCTTGACCCAAAATTCTGTTTATTGGGGCTGATAGAATCGCTGGCTCCTGCTGTAGC
Source organism: Staurois parvus (assembly GCF_062004578.1). Lineage (NCBI taxonomy): Eukaryota > Metazoa > Chordata > Amphibia > Anura > Ranidae > Staurois > Staurois parvus. Next base: position 6,117,824 of record NW_028317892.1, read on the forward strand.
CCAGCGCACCTTATTAGTAGCCCTGTTGTTTTATGCTCGCAAAACGATCACTCTACACTGGAAAAAATGGTCTCCCCCTGCCGTGACCTACTGGAAAAGTCTGGGGAATTCTAATTTACCCCTTTATCAGACTACCTATTCTAACAGAGGATGCCCCCACAAATTTTATAAAATTTGGTTATGCTGGCTTGATGATGTATCTACCGCCACTGCGGCAGTTGTCTTTTCTGTCGTGAGCTGCGTTCCCCTCTATATGTTATGGTCCAGTTATATTGTCTATAAATGATTAGGCCTTGAATATTATTTGTGGTCCCCCCTCCCCCCAAATTTTTGTTTCTCTCCCTTGGGTTGTTTTGAACCGTTGTTGTTTTATGTACACTTTGTTGGGATTTGACCCTGCCCCTGCGTGGGCGTCTGTTGTCTGTATGTTTTTCTAAGTTTAAAGTAAAAATAAAAGAATTAAAAAAAAGCTACTCTAAAGTGAGAACTCCCTGTGTCCTTGGTCCTACAGATACTGCACATACAGTACTTCCATCTAAGTCTACATTCCCTCAAAGAGTGACAGAATGTGTACATTAAAAAAGGGGACAAATTGACAGCGATTTGTACTTATAAAAACAAATCCAACAAATACAGATAAAGAAAAAGGAAAACAGTCATTTATTTTCTAGCTTGCGCTTGTTATAACCATGAATTTATTTTTCAATCAATTCCTGGGTGATTGATAATGTAAAGCAAATTATAATTCAGATTAACTGTTAAAGATAACTATTGTGATTTTTGGGTCACAGCATTTACCAGTAGTGAGAGCCAGGCTCCAGCCAAAATATATGTAGTGCTACCCTCATAAAGGTCGCTGTGTAGTGGGTATCCCTAAGCCTCTCTCCGCACAGCCAGGCAACAGGTATTTCTCACACAGACTTGCATCCAAAGATAATGACAAGTCCATGGGCTTGATTTTGTTGTTTTATTAGGGGAAATCAACTTAGATAGGGAAATAGGGATTATAGGATGCCCAGTTTGGCTTGAATCAATGTAAGGGGGACATGTACTTCCTAAGTACAAAGGCAGATCCTGGACTGTTCTTTTCCTGAAAGCCGTCAGTTGTTACGGATCAGTATCAGCTGCCCTTCATGGACGAGGAACTAGCAGCCCCTCAAAAATCAGATGCTCTAATCATTCCTTTATATTTATCCAAAATTAAAATAAAGATTTAGCTTTAGATACACTTTAAAGTATTTTTTTCCTTACTAGTGGTATGGTAGTCAAACTGCTAGAGATACATTTATAAGCATCTTCAAGTCTTCTCGTTGTATTTCATAGCAGTTTCCAACAGTGGCATCCCGAGGCAGGTGTGGGGGGTGCGGCCCGCACTGGGTGACAACCACTGCACGGGGTGACATCAGACCTACTCCACGAAAAGGTAACTTGTAAAGCAAGCTGACGATCCCCGCAGGAAGGATCCGATCCATCCTGCGGGGATCGTTGGCTTTCTTTACAACTTACCTTTTCGTGGACTGGGTCCGGTGTCACCACGTATAGGTTGCATACCGACGATCCCCGCAGGATGGATTGCATCTGTGGATTGGGGAGCATAATGGATCGGACTCCGATCCATTATGCTCAATCTGCAGATCCGAACCATCCTGAGATGGATTTTGCTCGCTTTAGAACCTGCAGCTTTGCATTCCACGCCATTATTAAGCTTATGATGTACTAGAACTCCCAGATCCTCCTCCACCATTGATTCCCCCAGCTGTACCCTCCCCCCCTAGTATGTATGATGCATGCATATTCTTAGCCCCCAAGTGCATAACCTTATATTTATCAACATTAAACCTCATTTGCCACATAGTTGCCCGATTAAACAGGTCAGCTTGTAAGTTAGAAACATCCTTTAAAGAAGTTATTCCACTGCAAAGACTGGTGTCATCTGCAAAGACTGAAACTGTATTTTCAAACCCAGACCCTATATCGTTTATAAATATATTAAAAAGTAAGGGTCCCAACACTGAACCTTGGGGTACACCACTGATGACCCTAGACCATTCAGAGTATGAATCATTAACCATTACTCTTTGAATACGATCTTTTATCCATTTACTTACAGATTTTTCTAAGCCTGTAGACTTTACCTTGCACATTAGCCGTGTGTGGGGAACTGTATCAAACACTTTGCAAAATCCAAGTATATCACGTCCACTGCCACCCCTCTGTCCAAGGTTTTCCTCATATCCTCATAAAAAGAAATCTGATTTGTTTGACAACTTCTATCTTTCATGAATCCATGCTGTCTGTTGCTTAAAATATTTTATTCCAGCAAGAACTCATCTATGTGGTCTTTTGTTAACCACTTGAGCACCTGAGGATTTACCCCCCTTAATGACCAGGCCTCTTTTTGCTACTCGGCGCTGCACTAATTCAACTGATAATTGCTCAGTCATGCAATGCTGCACCCAAACGAAATTTACGTCCTTTTTTTCCACACAAATAGAGCTTTCTTTCGGCGTAAATTGATCACCTGTGCGCTTTTTATTTTTCACGCTATAAACAAAGAAAGGACAAAAATTTTGAAGAAAAACAATATTTTTTACTTTCAGCTATAAAAAATATATAGTAAACTCAAAGTTGGTTATAAATTTAGGCCAAAATGTATTCTGCTCCATGTTTTTGGTAAAAAAAATTCCAATAAGTGTATATTGATTGCTTTGTGTGTAAGTTATAGCGTCTACAAACTATGGTATAAATACTGCAATTTACGCCATTTTTCTGCTATACAGCGCTGCGCTAGTTTAACGGACAATTGCGCGGTCATGCAATACGGTACATAAATGAAATTTACATCCTTTTTTTCCCCACAAATTGAGCTTTCTTTCGGTGGTAGTTGATCGCCTGTGCGGTTTTTATTTTTTGCGCTATAAAAAAAAGGCTGACAATTTTGAGAAAAAAAAACAATATTTTGGACTTTTTGCCATAAAACATGTCCAGTAAAAAAAAAAATGCAAAAAAAAATGTAGTCATAAATTTCTGCCAAAATGCATTCTGTGACATGTCTTTGCTAAAAAAAATCCCAATACGTGTAAATTAATTGGTTTACGTGAAAGTTATAGCGTTTACAAATGGCGGGAAAGATACTGGAATTTTTAATTTTTATTTATACTAATAATGGCGCCGATCAGCGACTTTTGGCGGCAATCAGCGACATATGGCAGCGACCAGCGACTTATGGCAGAACTGCGGGACAGCGGCGGACATTTTGACACTGGGGGGGAACTGACTTGGGGTCACTGACATCCCCAGTGACACCAATACAGTGATAAGTGAAAAAAAAAACACTGAAACTGTACTAATGTCACTGGGGAGGAAGGGGTTAACATTTTTAGAATTTGCAGTGTAAGGGGAGTGTTTTACTAGGGGGCGGGGGTGTGTACTGGACGGGGGGAGGGAGGGGGGAGCTGATCGAGGGAGAGAAACTCTGCAGCTTCTCACAAGCTGTCAGAGAACTGACACAGAACAGGGCTGTGTGTAAACAATGCAGCCCTGCTCTGTGTTAGCGATCACCGGCAATCGCGGGAAAACGGCCGGTAAAAACCAGCCGTGACCCGTCGGCTGACACCCGCGGGACAGGTAGGGCTGTTTTGAAGGCAGCTGTTTTAAAACGTGCTTTTGCCTACGAGCGCCGTCCTGCCACCGTTTATATGCGGTGGCTGGGCGGCAAGTGGTTAAACTCTCCAGTATCTTCCCAACTATAGAAGTTAAACTAACAGGTCTATAATTACTTGGTAAAGATTTTGAACCCTTTTTAAATATAGGCACCACATTGGCCTTACGCCAATCCAGTGGTACTATGCCAGTCATTAAAGAGCCCATAAAAATTTACATCATTGTAACTCTCAGGCTTTTGTTTATTTACCTTTCTTTTTAATTCATATTCCAGGCCACTCACCTACCTGCTTTCTTGCCTAGGCAAGAATGATGTGTCTTTCCTTTTGAAGCCTCCTGGGATTTGCACATTGGAGGCACTGATTTCCATACTGTGGCTGGAAGACAACGGACCTGTAGCTGGAGAAGGGCAGACCTGTGGCATGAGGAATATGGACATAAGACTAGAGGAGGATTAAGGCTTTAAAAAATTCCCTTGGGTTAATCTGAACATAAATAGCGCTATGATTAGGGTTATTATGCTAATTTTGGATGTTTGCTAAGCTTTATCACTAAAGGACATTAGGATTGTAACCTGTCACAGAACTTTTGCTTGTTTGGTATTTCACCAGGACAATGAATCCTAAAATAGTAGTGGAGAAACCAGACCTCATCTTTAATTTTCATTATATGATTGGTCTGAATTGTCCAGGTTTGTAACAAATTTACTTTAAACTGAATCTGTATAGTCTGTGTAGTATTTTCATATTTTAGAAAATAGTATATGTTCTTTAAAAAAACCTTCACTGATCCCTCTCGCTGCAGACACCATGTAGCAATTATTCCCAAAAATGTTCACCAAAAGCACTGAAGATATTCTCCTAGGCATCACAGCTCACCCTGCTCCCTATCTAATAGCACCTGCTTTAGAGATTAGAAGGCTGGATGGCTGTCAGTTACTACTGGGATGTGGAAGCAGTTGAGAGAACAACTTCAGTGCTACTGCTGTGAATTTTATTGATGAATAGTCATCCATAGCACCTGCAGCTATAGAGGTAAGTGAAACCTTGTTTAAAAGCTCATTACTGTTTAAAGATCGTATTCAGAGAGTAGTGGTTAATGATTCATACTCTGAATGGTCTGGGGTTGTCAGTGGTGTACCCCAAGGTTCAGTATGGGAACCCTTACTTTTTAATATATTTATAAACAATATAGGTTCTTGGATTATAAATACCATTTCAGTCTTTGCAGATGACACCAAGCTGTGCAGTGGAATAACGTCCTTACAGGATGTCTCCAACTTACAAGCTGACCTCAATGCACTGTTTAATTGGGCAACTATGTGGCAAATGAGGTTTATTGTTGATAAATGTAAGGTTATGCACTTGCGGCTAAGAATATGCATGCATCATACATACTAGGGGGAGTGCAACTGGGGGAATCAATGGTGGAGAAGGATCTGGAGGTCCTGGTAGATCACAAACTTAATAATGTAATGCAATGCCAAGCTCCAGTTTCTAAAGTAAGCAAAATCCTCTCTTGTATTAAAAGAGGTATAGACTCCAGAGAGAGAGATAGCATATTACCCCTGTACAAATCATTAGTAATACCTCATCTGGAATATGCAGTTCAGTTTTGGGCACCAATTCACAAAAAGAACATTGGGGAACTGGAGAAAGTACAGAGAAGGGCAACCAAACTAATAAGCGGCATGGAGGAGATCAGCTATGAGGAAAGATTACAGGAACTGAATTTATTCTCTCTTGAGAAGAAGAGATTAGGGGGGGGGATATGATCAACATGTATAAATACATCAGTGGTTCATATAGTGAACTTGGTGTAGAGCTATTCACCCTGAGGTCATCACAGAGGACAAGGGGGCACTCTTTACATCTGCAGGAAAAGAAATTTAATCTCCAAACACGGAAAGGTTTCTTCACAGTGAGAACTGTGAAAATGTGGAATAGACTCCCTCAAGAGTTGGTTCTGGCCAGCTCAGTGGATTGCTTTAAAAAAGGCTTGGATTCTTTCTTAGATACACAAAATATAACTGGATACTAACATTTATAGGTAAAGTTGATCCAGGGAATATCTGATTGCCTCTTGGATCAGGAAGGATTTTTTTTCCCTGCAAGAACAAATTGGATCATGCTTTGCTGGGTTTGTTTGCCTCTGGATCAACTGTGGGTATAGGATTTTTTTAATGGTTGAACTGGATGGACCTTTGTCTTTTTTCAGCCAGACTAACTATGTAACTATAGCGATACCCCCAAAGGGGCTGCTTAAGTTTGTTCACTCCGCCTCTCAACCCCAAGAACTGTCTCAGCCCCAACTGACACACCTGGCAATAGTGTAAATGTGAGGACCAATGAAAAGCACACACTTTATAATAAAACACAGAGATCAACTTTACTGTAAGACCTCTATGGGAAGTAATAAACATTAACAACAGGTATACGTTAGGTGAATCAAGAGAACAGCAAATACTGTGACCGAAAGCAACACAGCTCACTTTTACACTCAGGCTGCTTTCAGGGGATTCCAACTGTGAATAACCCCAAGAGCAGAGGCAAACACTTAAATGGCAATCTCAAAGTGGGTTTAACTCCTCTATATAAATTTGACTCTATGATGTCCAAGCAGGAGGAGAGCAGAAGAATGACTCTCTGTTGTGTCAGACTTCTCCCTTCTAACCAACGACACCACAAGCCCAATAGGCAAACAGTGTGCCCAACTGTGTGTGGAATTTTCTAGTTGTATTTCCGGAAAAGGACGTTACAAGGACCCAGGTGGTACAGGCAGCATGATCCTGTGTGGGTGAACTACTAATACAAGTACCAGGGGATTGGAGTACTCAGGGGGATAAAAGTCTGTGGGATATCCAGGAGGGTCCATCTGGTGGAGACGAGATTATTCCTGGGAAAGTGTGTCTTACCCTAAAGCGAGCTGGCCCTTGTGGTCACTGTTAGGAGGTGAGGGGGCACTTCGGATGGTTTTGGATTCACGAGTTGGCACTGGATTTATGATTGTTTACACGCGAGTTATTACTGTGGAGCACCAATTTATATTTAATATTGGGACAGTGTGTGGACTTTTTTATAGTGGATATATATAACTTCACAGAGTGTTTTTGTATACACATGCACTTATTATGTTATTCACCTAGTGTGATCCCTGTTATTGGGGTTATTCTTTTATATCGATTTTATATCGATTATGTGTGTGCACTCACTTATTTAATATTGGTACACTTTTTCACTTAAGATTGTTTGTTTATTTGATTATATTTAGTTTGATTTTGGTCACTTACGTTAGTATTTATTTAGCGCTGCACCATTATGTATTGATTATTTATACTTTATGGTTGAAGGTGGGTGTTAGCAGCTTAGGGGTAGGGATTTTCCATTCAAGCGCAGGAGATTGTATTTGGTTTTTTTTGTTTTTTTGTTTTTTTAGTGTGCCCAACTGATGCTTAATAGCTACTTTCCAAGGTAAAGCTATTCCCTCACACACCATGCAATATAGAGGCCTGAATACGCATGCGCGTGCCCGTGCCCGTATGGAACCAGTAACTTCAGTCTCTTGGTAACAGGATGAATCTTGGGATGTTCAGTTAGTCACTTTCGTTGGTGCACTTAAACTCCTATAGTAAAGTATAATTGTAATCCCGTGGCAGTATTTGTATAGCAAAGCAAATACTGTGTCTGTTTAGCAGGGCCATCTACACAACCCAGTGCCTGGTGAGTATGGGCGAAGTGTAATGTCTCTGTCTGTGTGCAGTGTTTCTGTCATCTGCCAGTGGGAAAAATCCCTTTCACCAGATCCTGTGACTAAGGCCCAAGCGATCGTCCTGGAAATGACAGGCTCCTCTGGTCACCTCACGAAGAGCGCTTCTGTATTGTAGGTCCACATCTCTCAGTTTGGATGTTCCCCTGACTGATGCAGATAACTACACATGCAGTGAACTGACCCTAAGCACTTCTCTGCTAGATTCAGACTGTTCCCTATCACATGCAGACTGCCTGCCCTCAGGAAAAGCAAGATGAAGTCCTTCACTCTGCTCTCACTAAGCATGCTGGTCTCTGTAGTTCCATTCCTCATATAAGCCTATCAGGCTGTTTCTGTTCAAGACTGCATATTCCACAATGCTTTGCAGCTGCACCTCCTGCTTGAGAAAGTCCCTGTCATTGGCTCCTTTAATGACTCTTCTGATTGGCTCTCTCTCTATTACAGTCTGAGAGGAGAAGGGGGGTGCTGAAATCCTTCACTGCCTTGTGTGTGCCCAGTGCAAGTGTCAGATTTCACAGGAGGTGCAAGTCAGCAGGTTACAGCAGTCACAGATAGGATTAATTTCCTCCGCTAAATACAGTATGTAACTGTTTGTTAAAAATATGAGAATACTTAAATGTCTATACCCTTGCTACAGATTCACTTCAAACTTATGCTTTGTCTATGCAGCTTTTTATACTTACATCAAATGTTCACTTTGCCTCAGAATTGAGGAGGAGAAGCCCCACTTGATTTGGTATTTAAAATAGACAAAGGATTCACTCCACTTCCTGTGATGGACAGGAGTAAACAAACACACCGTGCTGCCACCTTCATGTGGCAAATGAGTCAAATCCCAGCCACGACCACAAACGTGCTAAAAGTGGTGTCAATAATATGCCACTGTTTGTGATGATGGCATTCTCAGCCTCACCTTGCACAGGAAATTCCAGCTCAGGACCTCAATATACTGTAAGTGCCTGTAGACTGAGAGTGATCTACACTGGGACTCTACATTTGACCCCTTAAACACAAATTGCTGCTGCCATGTGTTCAGCAGAAAAATTATTTATTCACTTTAATCAAACTGTAATAAGTCTAAAAAATGTCCATAATACTATTTTATAATAATCCAGCAGACCCTCCCATAATGTAACTTTTCTTCATGAAGTCATATTTTGACTTTAACATATGTCACAATCTAGTGACCCATATTTTTTTGTGCCTTGTGCTTTCACAAGTTAAATAAGACCAGATTTGATATTGTCCCTAAGTGTATTCTTCTTAGGGGATGTAAAGGGTCTAGTAGACTTCTGTATCGTGTTGACTACTCATGTTTGATCTTGGATTGCTCAGGATTTTCTACTAAACTCATATATATTGTTATTATCAATATTGATTCATGAAAATATGTAACTTTTCTCTGTACTATTTCCCTGTAATATTTACAACTGCCATAGGCCAGCTACACTAATGAAAGTTAGACTGGACATGGCAATATTACAACAGCTAATTTGAGATCTCTAAGGATTTATCTTGCCAAAAATAGTTTTTTCTGCTTGAGCTGCTAAAAAATATATTGCTTAAAAGATTTTGTAACCTAGGCTGTACAGGGCCTAATGCTTAATAGTATTATGGGCCTCTGGGCAAAGTAATGCACTGGGGCCCCTACCAACCTTCCCCAATTTACACACCTACTCTCAAGAATTAAAGTATTAAAAGTTGATAGAATTAAACATATATTTATTAGTACTTTCACTAAAATTGATTTTAAACAATATTAAAACATGCCATAAATCAAAGACTAATCAATACAAAGGGAGGCAGAAGGGCACAGAACAAAGAGAGTCAGGAGGGCACATTACTGGGATCAGAAGGGCACAGTACAGGTTCTAGCATGACTGTTCCAGAAAATCCGGGACAGTTGACAAGTATGATGTAATGCAAGATTATTCTGGGCCCCTGGGCAGTGCACAGGGGTGCTCATGCATTAAGACAGCCCTGAGGCTGTATAAACATGCTGCAATGGGAAGTATGAGAGGCCTCTTGAGCAGATCTCAGGTTATCGGTGGTCTGCTAAGTAATGTTGCTGCAGAATTGTCAATGGCAATTTCTGAAATTGAATAGAGATTCTTTGAAGTCTCCAGGCCCTTTAAAAAATGTTTGCTTGCTGACCTCTATGGGTTCTAAATTAAAAATGAAAGGCATTGAGAACTCATTGCTCTACAGCAGGCTGAGCTTCAGCATAAGCATCACAGAAACCCTGAGGAACTTAAAGCGGAGTTCCACTCAAAAGTGGAAGCTCCGCTTATTTGCCCCCTGCCATATTTGGCACCTTTTGAGGGGGAGCGGATACCTGTTTTTGACAGGTACCCACTTCCATTTTTGTCTCAGTTCGCCACAGCGAAGTGAGCTGGAAGTTCGGACCCCTCCTTCACAGGTCCCAGAAGACTTCCGGACATATGAGAATGCGTAGCACGACTCCCGCATGCGCAGTGAGCACCCGGCTGTGAAGCCGCAAGCTGTCACAGCCTGGTGCCCACAGTTGTGATGCTGGTGCTGGTGCTGGAGATAGAAGAGGCAGAGAAGGGATGGCTTGGGTGAGTACATCGCTGGACCCTGGGACAGGTGAGTGTATGTTTATTAGAAGTCAGCAGCTACAGTTTTTGTAGCTGCTGACTTTTAATAAACACAAAACTGACTGGAACTCCGCTTTATGAATGAGCTTCAAGAGTGATTCTCTCGCCTTCTGGACTGCCATGTCTGTAGACATCTCCATTGCCTTTCCCATAAATATTACGACTAAGGTAACAAAACGGCATGTACACATACCTCCCAACTTTTGAACTTCAGAACGGGGGACACTTGAGGGAGGAAGTGACCAGTGATGTGCATAGCGTGCCGTGGCAAAAATAGGTGTGGCCAAATGCTTAAGGGGCCTAAGGGCCGTGGTTAAACAAAACCCAGGCTTCCTTGTACCTATGCCACAAGCAAGATTCTCACAGACACAAACACCAGCACAATCATTTAAAAAATTAATAAAAAGCTTCCATTACTAATAGTTTTGCACAAACGATGGAAGAGTGTATTACACAAAGTGTGGAAAGATTCAGGAATGCATTACGCACAGATTGCAATGTTCAGGAGTGCATTTCATACACAGTGCAGGATTCAGGAATGTGTTATGTACAGAGTGCAATGTTCAGGTGTGCATTTTATACAGAGTGCAGGATTCAGGGATGCGTTATGTACAGAGTGCAGGATTCAGGAGTGCATTTCATACAGAGTGCAAGGTTCAGGTGTTCATTTCATACAGAGTGCAGGATTCAGGAATGTGTTATGTACAGAGTGCAGGATTCAGGGATGCGTTACGTACAGAGTGCAGGATTCAGGGATGCGTTACGTACAGAGTGCAGGATTCAGGTGTGCATTTCATACAGAGTGCAGGATTCAGGGATGTGTTATGTACAGAGTGCAGGATTCAGGGATGTGTTATGTACAGAGTGCAGGATTCAGGGATGCGTTACGTACAGAGTGCAGGATTCATGTGTGCATTTCATACAGAGTGCAGGATTCAGGTGTGCATTTCATACAGAGTGCAGAATTCAGGGATTGTTACATACAGAGTGCAGGATTCAGGGATTGTTACATACAGAGTGCAGAATTCAGGTGTGCATTTCATACAGAGTGCAGGATTCAGGTGTGCATTTCATAGAGAGTGCAGGATTCAGGTGTGCATTTCATAGAGAGTGCAGGATTCAGGTGTGCATTTCATACAGAGTGCAGGATTCAGGTGTGCATTTCATACAGAGTGCAGGATTCAGGTGTGCATTTCATACAGAGTGCAGGATTCAGGTGTGCATTTCATACAGAGTTCAGGATTCAGGCGTGCATTTCACACAGAGTGCAGGATTCAGGAATGCGTTATGTACAGAGTGCAAGGTTCAGGTGTGCATTTCATACACAGTGTGGGATTCAGGAATGCGTTACGTACAGAGAGCAAGGTTCAGGTGTGTGTTTTATAAAGAGTGCAGGATTCAGGGATGCGCACAGCGTTCTGAAGTTAGTTAAATCGTAAGACACCAATTAACTGCTTCCCACCTGGCCACTACACATACATGGCAAGGTGGGAGCTTCGCCATTCTGAGTGGACGTTCTTGAACATCCCTCAGAACTTGGGAACGTGCGTGACCTCTTGGCCTCGCAGCTGCGCACTCTCGGTGTGCCCATGTCCCCTGGACACAGCGCAACGCCACTCAGCAGAAGGGCTCTCTGATTGGCCCTTCTGATCACATGACAGCTGTATCCAATCACAGCTGTCATGTGATGTCAACAAAGCCGACATTCAGTTGAACAGCTCTGCCTCTCCTCACACAGAGCCTGCTAGTGAGGAGAAGCAGAGCCGATCTATGACTTAGACAAACACACATCATCCTGTCACAGTACCAGTGATCCACATCTGTGATCCACATCTGTCACAGTACCAGTGATCCACATCTGTCACAGTACCAGTGATCCACATCTGTCACACAGTACCAGTGATCAACATCTGTCACACAGTACCAGTGGTCATCCACATCTGTACTAGTGATCCACATCTGTCATGGCGTACCAGTGTAAATTTCACATCTGTACCAGTGATCCACATCTTTCACGGCATACCATTGTAAAATCCACATCTGTTCCAGTGATCCACATCTGTCACAGCATACCAGTGCAAATTCCACATCTGTACCAGTGACCCACATCTGTCACAGCATACCAGTGTAAAATTCACATCTGTCACAGTGTACCAGTGTAAGATCCACATCTGTCACGGTGTACCAGTGTAAAATTCCACAGCTGTGCCAGTGATCCACATCTGTCACGGTGTACCAATGGACATCCATATCTGTACCAGTGATCCATGTCTGTCACGGTGTACCAGTGAAAAATTCACATCTGCACCAGTGATCCACATCTGTCATGGTGTACCACTGGTCATCCACTTCTGTACCAGTGATCAACATCTGTCATGGCCTACCTGTGTAAAATCCACATCTGTCACAGTTTACCAGCGCTCAGTATCTGTCACACAGTACTAGTGTAAAATCCACATCAGTACCAGTGAATAACATCTGTCACAGTGTACCAGAGTAAAATCCACACCTGTACCAGTGATCAATATCTGTCACAGCGTACCAGTGTCAAATCCACATCTGTACCAATGTTCAATATCTGTCACAGAGTACCAGTTTCAAATCCACATCAGTACAAGTAATCAATATCTGTCACAGAGTATCAGTGTCAAATCAACGTCTGTACCAGTGATAAACATCTGTACCAGTCAAAATGTCTAAAAAAATTATACACCAGCGAGGAGGCTTTTCAGATACTGAGTATGACGGATGAGAGTAGCGGGGAATTCTCTCTGTTAGACTCAGATTCTGAGTATGAGCCAGTTGAAAGCAGTGGGTCAGCAACAGATTCTGTGCTCCCTTTTACAGCACAGCCAGGCCTTTAGATACAAGCAGAAATTCACACTCCAATTGGCTTTTTTCATTTATTTTTTACTAATGTTCTGCAAAATTACATTGTGGAGCAGTGTAACCTGTATGCCAGCCAATATATAGCCAGCAATCCCAATTCGTCATATGCCCACCCATTTGTGTGGAAACCCCTCACCGTGGAGGAATATACATGGGACTGACAAAAAAAAATTGAAGTCCATGCCTACTGGTCTACCCAACCTATACATCATATGCCATTCTATTCATTTTGCCCAGAACAGACTGTGAGATGATAATGAGGTTTTTGCAATTAAATAATAATACCCAGTGCCCTCCTCAAAATCATCCTGATTATCATAAGCTATTCAAAATTCGACCACTAATCAACTTTTTTTGCTGTACCTTCAAGGAAATGTTTACTCCTGACAAAAATATTTGTGTGGATGAATCTCTAGTCCACTTTACTGGAAGGCTTGGCATCAAACAGTACATCCCCAGTATATGGGCCAAATATGGAGTAAAATTCTACAAGGTATGTGACAGGGCCATGGAATATACCTACAACTTTAAGATCTATGAGGGAAAGGACAGCCATCTAGACCCCCCTGGATACCCTACCTATAAGGGGACAAATGGCAACATTTTTTGGCAGCTTATAAAACCACTGTTCGAGAAGGGTTACCATTTGCATGTAGATAATTTCCACACAAGTCTCCTGTTATTTCGCCATCTCTATTTGAAGAAAACTGTGGCCTGTGGGACAGCATGGGCCAACTGCAAGGGCTTCCAACAATGATTGGTCACTACAAAATTAAAATGGGGTGAAACAGTCAGTTTGCGGAATTAAGAGATCCTAGCTAAAAGTGGAAAGATAAAAAAGATGTCTATATCCTTTCCTCAATTCATGATGACACCTTGTTGGAACTTCAAATAAGACAAGGTCCCGTCCAGAAACCAAGATGCATACACGACTATAGCCAGTTCATGGGAGGGGGATATGAATGACCAAATGTTACAGCCATACTTAGCCCCCAGGAGATCAGTATATTGGTATACAAAGGTTGCCATCTACTTGTTTCAGGTAGCCCTGTACAATTCATATGTCATCTTTTCTAAGTGTGCACAAAGATCCCTATCCTACCTAGCCCTTCTCTATCCTCATGGCCATGCCCCTGAACAAATTTGCTGATTAATTGACCATACTCCATGAGAGGAACTTCCCCGATATGCTCCCTCTTACCCAAACAGGCCGCAAACCCCCCAAAAAATGTTGTGTATTTTCCAGTAACCAAATTCGCCTTGACAACCAATACTGCTGTCCCCAATGTCCTTCCCAGCAAGGACTGTGTTGGAGAGCCCTCTGGATCTATCACACATCACTACACTGCACTGCTAAAACCACAGGTAATTTTTTTGTTTACCCTTTGCTCAGCAGAATGTATTTTTGGGGTGTAATTCTTGGTATGTACATGCTATGTGTTAGAAGCCTAAAGGTGCTACTTGGATGTTGGGCATCTAAATGTGGCCATGCTGTGGAAAAGTCTTACACATGTGGTATCCTCATACTCAAGAGGAGCAGCAGAATGTATTTTGTGGTGTACTTTTTGGAATGTACATGCTATGTGTTAGAAATATCATTTAAATGGACAACTTTGTGTAAACAAAAACTAAAATACATTTTCATTTTCTTTCCACATTTTCTGAAAACGTGTGTAAAAAAATGGCATGTTCAAAAGACTCATTATGCCTCGTAGAATATACATTGGGATGTTTGCTTTCCAAAATGTGGTCATTTTGTGAATAATTCCATTGTGCTGGTGCTCCAGGGCCTTCAAAATTGTGATAGGTAGTCAGAAAATGAGATGTGTAATTTGTGCCTTAAGAAAGCCTGCAGGTACTACTTGGATGTTGGGCCTCTGTATGTGGCCAGGCTGTGGAAAAATCTTACACATGTGATATCCCCATACTCAGGAGGAGTAGCAGAATGTGTTTTGGGGTTAAGGCGCAAGTATGCATATGCCGTGTGAGAGGAATATCCTGTTAATATAATAGTTGTGTGAAAAAAAAAAATTTTTATTTAGATTCTTTATTTTCCAAAGAATTGTGGGAAAAAAATTGCAGGTTCAAAAAACTCACCTGCATCTTACTAAATATCTGGGAATGTCTACCTTCCAAAAAGGAATTTTGGGGAATATTTGTACTGTCCTGGCTTGTTATTGTCTCAAGAAATGAGATAGGCCATTAGTACATCAGGTTTGATCAGGTGTGTTCAATTTGCAGTCATTGGTACCATAACTTGTAGATTCTATAACTTTCACACAGACCAAATAATACACACTGGGATTATTTTTTACTAAAGCAATGTAGCAGTATACATTTTGGTACAAATGTATGAAGAAAAATCACTTGTTTGCAAAATTTTATAACAGAAATAAGGAAAAATGCTGTTTTTTTTTTAAATTTGTTGGTCTTTTTTAATGTATAGAGCACAAAATAAAAAAACCCAGTGCTAATTAAATACCACCAAAATAAAACTCTATTTGTGTGAAAAAAAGGACAAAATGTCATTTGGGTACAGTGTTGCTTGACTGTGTAATTATCTTTCAAAGTGTGAGAGTGCTCAAAGCTGAAAATTGATCTGGAAGGGGGTAAAAGTGCCAGGTATTGAGGGCGGTTAAACATAAACTTACGTTCTAAAATCTTGATTAACAGCATACAGGAGCCGAGGCAAGAATGCAAGGATCAGATGAATAACAAAAGAGTGCAGCCGAGCAGGACATGCAGCAGTGTGAATATCTAGTACAGCCAGGGATTGGCAAACAAGTACGGCTGAAATAAGAGAGAGTGCAGTCAAGTTCAACCTGTGATGTTGCAAATGGGCGGGGCAGACATACGTTTCAGGTGCTTCACCACTTTTTAAAAACAACCCGTTCATAGGGAAACTGCCAGCATTTACACAGTGCCAACTGGCAAGGGGCAGGACCGATTGGAACTACTGCATGTGCACCCGCAGCGGTGTATAATTCAGGTTTATTATACACCACTGCGGGTGCACATGCAGTAGTTCCAATTGGTCCTGCCCCTTGTCACCATCTTCCCTGACCAGCAATGTATAAATGCTGGCTGTTTGTCTATGCAATGCTTGCTTGACAAAGGGGGCGAGCCCCTGCAATGCATATTGGCTCTGCCCATCTCCAAAATCAAAGGTAGGAGTTGAAAGCTGTACACTCTCTCTCATTGAGGCTGAAAGCCCTGTTGGCTTGCCCGCCAATCCCTGGCTGTGCTAGATGTTTACACTGTTCACACTGCTGTAGGTCCTGCTCAGCTGGAAGTTAGCATATAAAAAATAGACAAAGGTGAAAATGTGAGAAAGTCCCACCCAATCCAGGACTGTTGGGAGGTATGGTGTACGTACTCATATACACAAACTTCTGGCTCCTACTGGAGCTGCTGTTTCACATTCTACCAAGATTGCCTCACTGTTCCATTATTCCAGTATTATGCAGAACTCTACAATTTAGAAGGTAATCTCACCCCTGATGCTAAAGCTGCCAAACTGACTAGTATAAGTGACTATGAAGCCTTTGCTGGCCTTCCCCCCCTGACGCCAGAACAACAGGCAGACCTGGAGTCTCCAATTTCCCCTCTGGAAGTGGAGGTTACTATTAAGTCCTTGCCCAGTGGAAAGATTACCGGCCCAGATGGCTATACAAAGGCATACTATGCTACGTTTCTACTGCTTCTACTAAACCCACTGTGTAGGTACTTCAACTCTATCACCAAAGGTGGCTGGATCCCTCAGGAGGCACTGTTGGCTCATATCACGGTGCTTCCTAAGATTCTATTCTACCACAAAGCTACTGCTCAACGCAGACATAAACATTTTTGCAAAAAGTCTGGCGAATCACTTGGAAATATCTCCTGCCAACTATTATACACTCAGACTGGACAGGATTTATTTCAGGCTGGGAGGCCCGAGACAATTCTCTTCTAGACATTCAGCCTATCCACTAGGCACACATGTGCCAGGATCCTCAGCCATATCTAATTTTATCAACTGACACTGAAAAGACATTTGACCACATAGATTGGTCTTATCTAAAGGTGGTTCTGGAGGCTTTGGGACTAGGGCCTCACATGTTACAATGGATTATGGTCTTGTATACAACTCCTAGTGCCTAGGTTAGGGTTAGTGGTCTATTCTGGTCAGTGGTCAGACTGGATGTCGCTCCATTTCCTGAAACTTAACCTATCCAAAACTGAGCTCCTGGTCTTCCCCCACCCCGTGCCCCCCCCCCCCCCATCCTCTCCATCACTACTAACAATGCCACCATCTCTCCCACCCCACACGCCGAAGTCCTGGGTGTCACCCTGGACTCCCACCTCTCCTTCCTACCCCACGTCCAACTGCTATCCAGATCTTGCAGGCTCCACCTCCGCAACATCTCCAAGATACGCACATTCCTCACCCCAGACACCACCAAACAACTCGTACACTCCCTCATCATCTCACGCCTGGACTATTGCAATTCCCTTCTCACTGGCCTACCCAAACGAACGCTATCCCCACTCCAGTCGATCCTAAACTCAGCGGCTAGACTCATCCACCTCACCAAGCGCTCCACATCTGCCTCCCCCCTCTGCCAATCCCTTCATTGGCTCCCGATTGCCCAACGCATCAAATACTACCCTACCCGTGCCCTCCACTCCTCACAGGACCTCCTACTCTCTAGCTCCCTGGTCTCCTCCTCCCATGCCCGATTGCAGGACTTCTCCAGGACTTCCCCCATCCTTTGGTACTCCCTACCCCAATCCATCAGACTGTCACCTACCCTCCTTACCTTCAGGCGCACCCTGAAAACCCTCCTCTTCAGGGAAGCCTACCCCAACCTCACCTAACACCCGACCTCACCTAACAACTAGCCTCCTCCACTCCTCCCACCACTCCATCCCCCACAGCCATCTCCTCCTGTACCACCTTCCCCTCCCTCCTAGATTGTAAGCTCGAAAGAGCAGGGCCCTCAAACCCCTCGTGTAGTGTATTGTTACTGTCTTGTCTCATGTTCTGTCCCCCTTGCTACTGTACAGCGCTGAACATACCCTTTGGCGCTATATAAATACTGTATAATAATAATAATAATATTCTACTCTAGGTTCCCCATACGGAATGAAATGAGACAGGGGTGACCCCTTTCACCCCTCTTTTTTGCTCTGGTCCTGGAGCCCTTTCTCCGGACTGTCATAGCAAACCCAGACACCAAAGGGCTGACAGTAGGGAATACTGAATATAAGTTTTCAGCTGATGCTGATGACATGCTCTTTCATCTTATGGACCCCCTGATCTCACTGCCTAACTTGTTGCGGAAGCATAGGCTCTTTGGCATGATATCAAATTTTAGGATCAACTACACTAAATCTTAAGTGCTGCCTGTTACTGTGTCTGTGGCACTAGCCTCCAACCTACAAATAGCCTTTCCCTTTACCTGGGCTAAATCCTCCCTGAAATACCTGGAGATTCAGCTTACCAATCACTTTGAAACCCTTTATACTAGCAATTACCCTGCCCTGCTGAGCATTATCCGTTGTGACTTACAAACCTGGACTAAGAAGGCCTTTACCTGGATGAGACATATAAACATTATTAAAATGAATGTCATTCCCTGGGTGCTTTTTTTTCTGCAGGTTGTGCCTGTGCCCTTACCTAGAAGCTTCTTTACACAAATTACAAGCATGTTAACAGGCTTTGTTTGAAATACGCAGAAAAAATGAATAGCTATGTATGAAGATGCTTAAATGCTGGTGGTCTGGCTATTCCCGACATCCAACGGTATTACAGGGCTATTGCTCTCCAGGCAAACTTTGGGTCCCTTTAGAAATGGTGGGACTTAATCTATCTTATGCCCCGTTGCTGCCTCGGGGGTACAGGGGTCTGTCAGAGATGGTGTCCCCCCTGACGACCCATGTCCTCAGAGTTTAGGATCAAGCCAACTAATTATTTTCACTGGCTCCCTCTGTGTCCCTATTGGCAACACTGGGTGGCCTTCTGTGGTTCCCCGCATGAGAATGCATGGACTTTTTTAGTCCCTTGGCTGCAGACAAAAACACCAGATGTGCCAGATTCTTGGAGAATGGAAAGCTACTCCCGCTGGAAACCCTAAGAGACCGCCATGGGAGTTTCCCAATGGATTTCTGGCATTATTAGCAGCTGCACCATTTTATTGCCACTCCGTTAGGGCGGTCTCCATTCTTATCCCATTTGAGAGGCTGTTTATAGCTAAAGAACCCCTGCCCCGTTTAGTTTCAGAACTCTACAAATTGAGGGGGTTCTGCTTCCTCTATTACAAGGCTAGCCTACAATCAGGAGTGGGAACATAACCTTTAGAAACAGCTTACTCTACTGGTTGACTCATTCCAGTTCTACTGGCTTCAAAACTCAGGAGACTAACTATAAGTTACTGATGCACTGGAACCATGTGCCTACTGCATTGTTGCAGATCTACCTATTGCCTTCGACCTCTGCTGGCAGGGTTGCGGCCAGCTTGGTACACTCCTACAAGTATGGTGGGAGTGCCCTGAAATTTGACCCTTCGGGCCAATATTAAAGCCCAGATACAGGAGGTCCTAGGAGAGAATATCTCTTTTTGTCCAGTCCACTTTCTACTCCATGTCCCTACCCTCCCGCTCAGTCACAATAGACGTTGCGCTCTGACGCATCTCTTGAAGGCGTCCAAGTGCCTAATTCCTTTACTGGAAACAGGCTTATGCTCCTAGTAGGGAGGACTGGATTAGAAAGGTGAACATGATTATGGAGGCAGAGGACTGGGTGGCAATGTGCAGAAGAATACAGGCACGCTTCACAGGCATCTGGGCAGCCTGGCAGGATTACATCTCGGGCCCTGACCATATTCTGTCCAGTCTGGATATAACTTCGCTGGCATTGGCAGATCCCTCAATTAGATTACTTCCTGACCTCAGAAGTCATTGTCCTGCCTTTCTCAGTTTTCTTTTTATACAGCCTCCAAAATACCACTTCTTTTTCTCCAGAGGCAGATGTGGACGATCACGGTCCAGGTGACACTTCAGGTATGCGTCCATTTGATTTTCTGGTATATTCTCCTTTCCCTTTTTCTTTTTTTTTTACCGGTTATCATTTTTCTGTACATAACTGTCTGGTATTGTATTTTACTGTGGTCTGTAGACCTGATATTCATTGTTTATATGTAGACAATGCATTCTTTTAATAGTGGATGTCAACATTGTCTGGATACGCCACTGTATATGGCCGCATGGGGGGGGGGATTCCCTCCCAACCCAAGCCAGTAATCTATACTCATGGCTCCCCATTTTTCATTGACAAGTTTCTGTCTACACGTTTAGTTGTCACCATGCACCTCATTGAAAAAAGGGCCTCCCTCTAATGGACGGGCTCCCTTACTAATCTTGATGCAATTTTGGATATTTCAGTCTGCTTGATATATGGAACATTTGATAATCCTTTGAATGCTTTGATAATGTATAATCTGAATGTTGTTGGCCCGTTACCAGTGGCTGAAGCTTTATATACACATTTTTTTTTGTATATTAATGCTATGTAGCATGTGCCACTTTATTTTTGCTGGATACATGTTTCTTAAATAAAGATTACATTAAAATGTTTGTTCAATTTAAACTGCTTGTTTGTTGTAATGGAATTCAAAAGGCATGCTGGGTTAAACTTGTTCTTACAGATAAGATTTTTGTTTTGATTTTGTAATTTGGATAGAATGTTCAGAATTCTTCTGGATGACACTCCACTTGCCATTCAGCTTTTGAGGGTCACAAGCCTCATTATCACACCCCATATTTGAAATCATTGTATCAGTACCCCCTCATATCTGGAAATCGCAAGTATTTCTTTTTAGGTGAATGGAGTGGAGACACAAAAGGAAGGTAAGCATAAGTTGTTGTAGGGACCAAAATAAAACAAACCCATTTATTTGTCCTACATAAATAATGTGAAGTCTTTTTATCCCCCTTGACTAGTTAGCAACTATGTGTATACCCACCATGTGAGTATTCCAAGAGGAATCAGGTGCCAAAGGGCCATAATAAACATCACTGTATGTGCTCTCAAAGTACAAATGGAACATTTTTACTTATATTTGTAAAAAAGCATCTCAAAGGAACCTGTATAAACTACTGTTACCATTACAATAAAAAATTAACACTACAATGTCATATATGATTCAAATTGCTGTGAAACGTGTACAGTGCTATCGTAGCATTGACCTGCTTTATAAATGCTCCTCCAATATGTTCTGTTTAGCATATAATATATATCATGTAATATCATGTTTAATGTCAAATATAATTATTATTACTTAAAAAATAAAAAATATTATTTCTTGTTAATGAAAATGAAATATCTGAATCTGCAGAATGAAAAAATGATAAAGAATAACGTTTGATATGACTGTACAATTACTCTAACAATCAATTAATATGTACAATAAGTGTACTCTGACGTAAATAAGGAAACTGGTCTGTTGATCCCTATCTGTTTTTGTGTTAATTAGTATGCAGGCTTACTTTCAACAACCCTTCAAGGAGCATACACCGTATATCTAATCTGTAAATTTGGCAGTAATTATATTTGTGGGCAAAATGAATGACGTAAAAGCATATACAAAAATGAACAAATTACACCCACAGCAATTCAGTGGTAAAATCAGTCATTTGACATATCAAAACAAATCTTGTACCTCCTTCACATACATGAAAGCTGAACTCCATAAAAAGCAAATATTGTCTAAATACACAAGATGTGTATTCTTACTTGAATCTTACTTTATGTATTTCTTTCAGATTTATGCAGGAATCCAATGTGAAACTTCTTCGAGGAAGAGTTTCCTGTACTAAAGACCAATCACTGCAGCTTTTTCTCCTTGTACAGGGTGACTGGCCATGTATCCTCCCCCTTTTGTTTTCTGCAAGCAGACTGTAGTGGGTGGGGTCTGCTAGTCCCTCCCATAGTTCAGCTCTCCGCACAGGTTTGTACAGCACTGTGATCATGTCCTTTGTTGCTATTAAAGCAGTATTAAACCCAAAATCAACATTTATTATTTGCAGCTTACTCATTCTTAGATGTAATGGCTGTATTAGTTTTCTTTTTAGGTTTTCTTTCTTCTATTTTCATTGGTGATTCAATGAATGAGGCAAACCGTTTACCATTGACAGGGGTGCTTACAATGATCAGCTTTTATGTATCTATGTAAAACCTTTATCCTAAAATGAGAAAAACTCTTTGCTGTAACTGCTTATAAACTGTTAGCTTGAGTTTGGCTTCAATTTGTTAGTGCATCTAAATCTGCTAGTACATCTAACACTCCCCTACCCACAGATTAACAGTGCTACAGCCTGCTGTGCCCCCTGCGCCCAGAGTGGGGGGCACTCTAATACAGGAGGAGTATTACTGGGCAGGGGCGGACTGACCATTTGGAAACTCGGGCACTGCCCGAGGGCCCTGGGTCAGTAGGGGGCCCCATGAGATGCCCCTGGTACCTTTTTCATAGGCTTTTTTGAGTTTGGGCAAGGACACAGGGGCCCCATGATCCCCTATTGCCCGGGGGCCCCATGAGTTGTCAGTCCGCCCCTGTTACTGGGAGATCAACAGGTGAAAACAGAGATAAAAAGCCTAAAAATGAAAATGAATGCAGGCGCCACATCTGATGTTTGGTAAGCTGCAATATATTACATTTTTGGTTTTGGGTTTAATATCGCTTTAAGGAATATATTTAAATATAAATGTTTGTGCTCAGAGTTTAGCTTTAACCCCTATAGCTATTTAACCCAATTAGCCAAGAAAAACGACCTGTTGATGTATCTGATCTGGTTTTTATTTACATTATTTTCAAATATATAATAATAATAATGATAATAGTAGTAATAATAATATCAGAAGCCATTTTTTTCTTGTTTCTTTTATTTTTTTTTTCCTTTGTCCCCTCATTCCCTGTCTCAAAGGTAAAAGAGAAATCTCCTCTCAGCTAGTTGTTATCAAAACAAGTGTCCCCACTGGCATTCCCCTTAACTCCAGGGGCAACTGTAACATTTGTGATTTCCCATCACTTTGTGTATCACTGACTATGGTTACCAGAACAAACAGACAAGTAGAAAGGGTGACTGTCCCCAGCAGGGGTGGACTGACAACTCATGGGGCCTCCGGACAATTGGGGATCATGGGGCCCGTGTCCTTGCCCAAACTAAAAAAAGCCTATGAAAAAGGTACTAGGGGCATCTCATGGGGCCCCCTAATGACCCTGGGCCCTCGGGCAGTGCCCGAGTTTCCAAATGGTCAGTCCGCCCCTGGTCCCCAGCAGGACACAGACAGCAATAACAGCCTGACAGTATTCTTGCTTTATCCAAAATGTTTTAAAAATGGAGGTTGAATGGCATAGCTGAGTTCTCCATAGTGGTTAAACCAAGACTAAACCATGAGGCTGGATTCACACCATTTGTACTGCAGTTAACATGTGTTGACCTGAGTTTTTTAATCCACTGCTCTTTAAAGTATTACTAAACCCACAACAGTAAAATCAGTCTGTATATGCAGTAAAGCATGCTTGTTATACTCACTGTGGAACCTAAGGGGTTAATCCTATGCATTGTGTAAAAAGGTTGTTTGATCCTGTGTTCTCTGATCTTCCCTTTCTTCCACAGTCCCCAATCCATCTGCTGATAGTACAGAGCCCTAGGAGACACTTTGCACATGCGCAGTTTGGTGTGTGTTGCTAGAGTTTTTTTGTTGGGAGGGGAGAGTGCATGTGATCAGCACTGGGACAATCAGCACTATGCAGACAGAGGACCAGGGGTCATGTAGCCTCATAGGAAGGTCAGAGGAGAATTAAAACTCTTCCTACAAGATTAACCAATGCTCAGTCAGATTCTGACAGAAGTCACAAGACTGCTCTAACTGCTGATAGGAAAAGCTATTTAGCAGTTTATATTTACTAAAATAATTTCATTTCCATGTTTTGTGTACTGTCGGAGACTGGATATAACGAATGCAGGGTCCTGGGTTTAGTAACACTTTAACCACTTCCCATCCTTGGGCCATTTGTAAATGGTTGCAGGTTAAAGTGGTTATACCAGGATCATGACTGCAGCTACAGATGATCCAGGTATCCTTTTTTTTATCGGCATTTCTCTTTCTAGTGTAAGTGATCCAGCAGCTATACAGATGTGGATTACTTTTTACAGGCATCGAAAGGGGGTCCCTTCCTCCTCTTGCCACTGCTGCCCCCACCTTTACTGGGCTCTCCTGTCCAATCAGGGAGCCCGATAAGGATGCAGCCGGTGGCATCTGATTCCTGGGACACATTGAGAAGAACTGATGTTGTTCCTCCAACTGTGTGATGTCAGAAACTGGATGCGACAAGGATTTTGTTGTTTCCAGTGTTGGTGTCATGTAAACAAGTCATTACTGGAGGCCAGAGGAGAGATCTGGGGTCTTCCATAAAGAGGACCTGTAATGACCCATATTATCACAAGGGATGTTATTCAGAAAATTGATCAAATAAAAAATGTAAAGTGTTAAAAATAAATAAATAATAAAATATAAAATAAAATTAACGCACATACTCATGTGCAAAGGCAAACTCATGCATTGGTCCTCTAGTACATGTAAACAGCAATTGCACCACACATGTGAGCCATCAGCACAAATATAAGAGTGAGAGCAATAGTTCTAGCACCAGATCTCCTGTGTAACTCTAAATTGGTAACCTGTAAAGGCCTATGGAGATTTGTAGGTACTGCAGTTTGGCGCCATTCCACGAGTGTACACAACTTTAAAGCGTGACATGTTTGGTATCTATTTACTTGATGTAACATCATCTTTTATATTTTACCAAACAATTTGGTATTATATTGTGTTTTCACATAACATTCATTTAAGTGTATTATTTCCTCAAAATGTGCATTTGAAAAACCGCTGTTCAAATATCATGTGACTTAAAAATACGCAACACCCACCATTTTATTCTCTAGGGCCATATATAATTTTTGGAGCTCTAAGTAATTTCTAGCAAAAAAAACCTGATGCAGAGCTGATGTAGAGCAATATCAGAAGTGGCTCCATCATTGTCCTCATGCCATTGCAACTAGTTTCTTGTATTGCATTGCTCAGAGGTGTTGAACAAGGTATGTTTGTCTCTTTGTTACAGTCATGGCCGAAATTGTTGGCACCCTTGATATTTCTCCAGGAAATCATGTATTTCTCACGAAACGTATTGCATTAACACATGTTTTGCTATACACATGTTTATTCCCTTTGTGTGTATTGGGACAAAACAAAAAAAGGGAGGAAAGAAAGCAAATTCGACATAATGTCACACAAACCTCCAAAAATGGGCTGGACAAAAGTATTGGCACCCTTTCACAACTGCGGATAAATAAGAATGTTACAAGCATGTGATGCTCCTGTAAACTCACCTGGGGCAAGTAACAGGTGTGGGCAATATAGAAATCACACCTGAAAGCAGATAAAAAGGAGAGACGTTCACTTAACCTTTGCATTGTGTGTCTGTCTGTGCCACACTAAGCATGGACAACAGAAAGAGGAGACGAGAACTGTCTGAGGACCTGAGAACCAAAATTGTGGCAAAATATCAACAATCTCAAGGTTACAAGTCCATCTCCAGAGAACTAGATTTGCCTTTGTCCACAGTGCGCAACATTATCAAGAAGTTTGCAACCCATGGCACTGTAGCTAATCTCCCTGGTCGTGGACGGATGAGGAAAATTGATGAAAGATTGCAACGCAGAATAGTCCGGATGGTGGATAAGCAGCCCCAAACATGTTCCAAAGACATTCAAGCTGTCCTGCAGGCTCAGGGAGCATCAGTGTCAGCGCGAACTATCCGTCGACATTTAAATGAAATGAAACGCTATGGCAGGAGACCCAGGAGGACCCCACTGCTGACACAGAGACATAAAAAAGCAAGACTACAGTTTGCCAAAATGTACTTGAGTAAGCCAAAAGCCTTCTGGGAAAACGTCTTGTGGACAGATGAGACCAAGATAGAGCTTTTCGGTAAAGCACATCATTCTACTGTTTACCGAAAACGGAATGAGGCCTACAAAGAACAAAACACAGTACCTACGGTAAAATATGGTGGAGGTTCAATGATGTTTTGGGGTTGTTTTGCTGCCTCTGGCACTGGGTGCCTTGACTGTGTGCAAGGCATCATGAAATCTGAGGATTACCAAAGGATTTTGGGTCGCACTGTAGGGCCCAGTGTCAGAAAGCTGGGTTTGCGTCCAAGATCCTGGGTCTTCCAGCAGGACAATGACCCCAAACATACGTCAAAAAGCACTCAGAAATGGATGGCAAAGAAGCGCTGGAGAGTTCTGAAGTGGCCAGCAATGAGCCCAGATCTAAATCCCATTGAACACCTGTGGAGAGATCTTAAAATTGCTGTTGGGAAAAGGTGTCCTTCCAATAAGAGAGACCTGGAGCTGTTTGCAAAGGAAGAGTGGTCCAAAATTCCGGGTGAGAGGTGTCAGAAGCTTATTGATGGTTATAGGAAGCGACTGATTTCAGTTATGTTTTCCAAAGGGTGTGCAACCAAATATTAAGTTAAGGGTGCCAATACTTTTGTCCAGCCCATTTTTGGGGTTTTGTGTGACATTATGTCATATTTGCTTTTCTGCCTCTGTTTTATATTTGTTCCAATACATACAAAGGGAATAAACATGTGTATAGCAAAACATGTGTTAATGCAATACCTTTTTTGTGTGAAATACTTGATTTTCAGGAAAAATATCAAGGGTGCCAACAATTTCGGCCATGACTGTATGTCTTTTCTCTGAAATCCACCAGGGAGGTTAATAGCTTTGGCTCTCTAAGTTGAATTCAATACAAAAGAATTCCTATTGGGGACTCACCCTCCTCTCCCTACTCCACTGAAAAAGCCTGAAAGACAGATCAGTCACAAGATTTTCTCCCCCAATCACAGATCATGTTACAGACAGTAAAACAATGAAAGAATGCTGCTCAGTGAAGAAGGGGCATGTCCCTGTCATACATTTTTACTATTGAATTCAGCCTGGAACCCTAAAGTTTTTAACCCCCTGCATGCTGGAAGTTCGGAGACAGGAAGAGGACAAGGCAGGGGCGGACTGACCATTTGGAAACTCGGGCACTGCCCGAGGGCCCAGGGTCAGTAGGGGGCCCCATGAGATGCCCCTGGTACCTTTTTTCATAGGCTTTTTTGAGTTTGGACAAAGACACAGGGACCCCATGATCCCCTATTGCCCAGGGGCCCCATGAGTTGTCAGTCTGCCATTGAGACAGGGCATTCCTGCATGAAGATTTCTACAATATCTACAGTTGTGACCAAAATTATTCAACCCCCAATGCTGTAAAGGGGTTTAGGGACTATAGTGTACATTTGGAATTGTATTCAGAATCAAATCCTACAAGGACGTTGTAACTACCCAAATGCAACTAAAATGACATCAATTGTTTATGTAATACAGTAGTAAATGGTTCTTATGTGGTTTCTTCATTGCCACAATTATTCAACCCCTTAAAGACTACCACTCTGAAGAACAGAGGTTCATACAGGTGCTTTCCATCAGGTATTGAAAACACCTGTGGATGTCACCGAGCAGCAATCAAGCATAATAAGCACCAATTAGGCAGCTTTAAAATGACTGTGATACTCAGCTCCTTCTAGACATTTACTGGTGTGGTTACAAACATGGTGAAGGCAAGAGAATGGTCCAGGAAGACAAGAGAAGAGGTGATTTCTCTTCACAGGAAGGGCAATGGCTATAAGAAGATTGCAAAGATGTTAAACATACCAAGAGACACCTTAGGAAGCATCATTCGCAAATTCAAGGCAAAGGGCACTGTTGAAACGCTACCTGGTCGTGGCAGAAAGAAGATGCTGACTTCGACTGCTGTGCGCTACCTGAAGCGTAGAGTGGAGAGAAGTCCCCGTGTGACTGCTGAGGAACTGAGAAAAGATTTGTCAGATGTGGGTACAGAAGTTTCAGCCCAGACAATAAGACGCACACTGCGTAATGAAGGCCTCCGTGCCAGAACTCCCAGGCGTACCCCCTTGCTGTCTCCAAAGAATAAGAAGAGTCGACTGCAGTATGCCAAAAGCCATGTGGACAAACCACAAAAGTTGTGGGATAGTGTTCTGTGGACTGATGAAACAAAATTAGAACTGTTTGGGCCCATGGATCAACGCTATGTTTGGAGGAGGAAGAACAAGGCCTATGATGAAAAGAACACCTTGCCTACTGTGAAGCATGGTGGAGGGTCAATCATGCTTTGGGGCTGTTTTGCTTCTGCAGGTACAGGGAAGCTTCAGCGTGTGCAAGGTACCATGAATTCTCTTCAGTACCAGGAGATATTGGATGGAAACGTGATGCAGTCCGTCACACACCTGAGGCTTGGGAGACGTTGGACCTTTCAACAGGACAATGATCCCAAGCATACCTCCAAGTCCACTAGAGCATGGTTGCAGAGGAAAGGCTGGAACATTTTGGAGTGGCCATCGCAGTCACCAGACTTAAATCCGATTGAGAACCTCTGGTGGGACTTAAAGAAAGCAGTTGCAGTGCGCAAGCCTAAGAATGTGACTGAACTGGAGGCCTTTGCCCATGAAGAATGGGCGAAGATACCCGTAGATCGCTGCAAGACACTTGTGTCAAGCTATGCTTCACGTTTAAAAGCTGTTATAACTGTAAAAGGATGCTGTACTAAGTACTAAGATTGAATGTCACTTGGGGGTTGAATAAAACTGATAATGCTGTGAGCACAGAAAAGACATTTGTGGTTATTTCATTATAACTGTTATGTTATATTTGTCTGACCTACAAGTGCCTCTTTAATGTAAATGTAAGCAAGATGACTGAATGATCAAAAGCAATGTCAAACTGGCCAAAACACTCAATTTCAGTGGGGGTTGAATAATTTTGGTCACAACTGTAACTGCCTGCATGACATGGGAGATATTTAGCTACAGATAAGTTAGCTCATTAAATCAGTGGGGCTAAAAATCATTTTTATCTAAACCTCAACTTTGAAGCATATCAAACACACTGGGGTAGCTTCCAGGAAGAAAGAAGAAAAAAATTTCACTTTTGGGGTGACCACAGGGCCCAGAGCCCTGTTAGACTTTATAAATGTCTGGCCTGATCAGTTCAGTAACAGTTAGGTCCTGTGTTCACATCTGATAGGTTTTGCATTCCCACACCAATCTATGGGGACACAAAACCCACTTGAACCATGTTAAATGCAGATCAGAAGGAGGTATACTACAGGCCAAATGTACATGTCAGTGAATCCTGAAGGATATTAGAAGTGTGTCAGACTAATGACAAACTAATGCCATCATCACAAACCCAAAGCCCATCAATACAGGAGCTTACTATTGCTTATCAGTGCAGTGAACACAAGCCCAGTCTGTTGACATAGGCTCTTAATGCTGCCATATTATCTTACCCGTATAATGGACACAAGCCTAAAGTCCGTTGACATAGGCCCTTGTTGTTGCCATGTTGCTTTACCAGTGGAATGGACACAAGCCTAAAGCCTGTTGACATTGCCCCCTATTGTTGACATGTTGCTTTATCAGTACAGTGGGCACAAGCCTAAAGTCCGCTGATATAGGCCCTTAGTGTTACCGTGTTGCTTTACCAGTGCAATTAGCACAAGCCTAAATTCTTTACCTGTACAGTGGGCACAAGCCTAAAGTCCGCTGATATAAGCCCTTAGTGTTGCCATGCTGTTTTACCAGTACAATGGGCACAAGCCTAAAATCTGTTGATATAGGCCCTTAGTGTTGCCATGTTGCTTTACCAGTGCAGTGGACACAAGCCTAAAGCTCACTGACATAGGCCCTTAGTGTTGCCATGTTGCTTTACCAGTGCAATGGACACAAGCCTAAAGCCTGTTGACATAGGCCCTTAGTGTTGCCATGTTGCTTTACCAGTGCAATGGACACAAGCAGGGCTTTTTTTTCTCAAAAAATAGGTGCAGGAACCACCCCCTTCTGAGTCACTTCCCCTCACCTCCAAGCACTGTCACTTGGTTTCACCTCCTACCCACCTCTCAGTACCTCTCCTTTTAGAGAATACAGAACCAAGTATAATTTTGTGGTGCTAAATAATTTGTATGGAATTTGGTAATGATAACAAGAAAAGCAGAAAAATAGATCCCTCACAACCAGCAGCAATAGACCCCCCCCCCAGCAACAATAGATTCCTCCATCAACAATTGGTCCCCAAAACAAAATACCACCCCAGCAACAATATACCCCCAGCAGCTACAACAGATCTCTCAGCAGCCAGCATCAATAGACTCTCAAACAGCTAGCAACAATAGACAAAAGACCCCTCCTCAACAGTAAATCCCTTCCAGCAACAATTGATCTCCCTCAACTATAGACCCCTACCAGCAACACTAGACCTCCCAGCAACAATAGACCACCACACAAAAATAGATTCCCTTCAATGACAATAGATCCCCCAGCAGCCAGCAACAATAGATCCTCCAGAACACCGCAGCACCCCTTGCCATTACACACATTCAGTGCTGGAGGTACCGGAATTGCGTTCTCCCCAAGTTCTTGATGAAAAAAAGCACTGGACACAAACCTAAAGCTTGGCCCTTAGTGTTGCCATGTTGCTTTACCAGTGCAATGGACACAAGCCTAAAGCCCGTTGACATATTAGTATTATTTATTTATTTCAGGTACTTATATAGCACCGTCAATTTACACAGCGCTTTACATATACAGTGGGGCAAAAAAGTATTTAGTCAGCCACCAATTGTGCAAGTTCTCTCACTTAAAAAGATGAGAGAGGCCTGTAATTGGCATCATAGGTAGACCTCAATTATGAGAGACAAAATGAGAAAACAAATCCAGACAATCACATTGGCTGATTTGGAAATAATTTATTTGCAAATTATGGTGGGAAATAAGTATTTGGTCAATATCAAAAGTTCATCTCCATACTTTGTTATATATCCTTTGTTGGCAATGACAGAGGTCAAATATTTCCTGTAAGTCTTTACAAGGTTGGCACACACTGTTGCTGGTATGTTGGCCCATTCCTCCATGCAGATCTCCTCTAGAACAGTGATGTTTTGGGGCTGTCGCTGGGTAACACGGACTTTCAACTCTCTCCAAAGGTTTTCTATGGGGTTGAGATCTGGAGACTGGCTAGGCCACTCCAGGACCTTGAAATGCTTATTACAAAGCCACTCCTTCGTTGCCCGGGCGGTATGTTTGGGATCATTGTCATGTTGGAAGACCCAGCCACGTTTCATCTTCAGTGCCCTTGCTCATGGAAGGAGGTTTGCACTCCAAATCTCACGATACATGGCCCCATTCATTCTGCCCTGTACATGGATCAGTCGTCCTGGTCCCTTTGCGGAGAAACAGCCCCAAAGCATGATGTTGCCACCCCCATGTTTCACAGTAGGTATGGTGTTCTTTGGATGCAACTCAGCATTCTCTCTCCTCCAAACGCGACGAGTTGTGTTTCTACCAAACAGTTCTATTTTGGTTTCATCTGACCATATGACATGCTCCCAATCCTCTTCTGGATCATCCAAAAGCTCTCTAGCAAACTTCAGACGGGCCCGGACATGTACTGACTTAAGCAGGGGGACACGTCTGGCACTGCAGGATCTGAGTCCCTGGCGGCGTAGTGTGTTACTGATGGTAGCCTTTGTTACGTTGGTCCCAGCTCTCTGCAGGTCATTCACTAGGTCCTACCGTGTGGTCCTGGGATTTTTGCTCACCGTTCTTGTGATCATTTTGACCCCACGGGGTGAGATCTTGCGTGGAGCCCCAGATCGAGGAAGATTATCAGTGGTCTTGTATGTCTTCCATTTTCTAATTATTGCTCCCACAGTTGATTTGTTCACACCAAGCTGCTTGCCTATTGCAGATTCAGTCTTCCCAGCCTGGTGCAGGTCTACAATTTTGTTTATGGTGTCCTTCGACAGCTCTTTGGTCTTCACCATAGTCGTGTTTGGAGTGTGACTGTTTGAGGTTGTGGACAGGTATCTTTTATACTGATAACAAGTTCAAACAGGTGCCATTGATACAGGTAATGAGTGCAGGACAGAGGAGCCTCTTAAAGAAGAAGGTACAGGTCTGTGAGAGCCATAAATCTTGCTTGTTTGTAGGTGACCAAATACTTATTTTCCACCATAATTTGCAAATAAATTCTTTCCAAATCAGCCAATGTGATTGTCTGGATTTTTTTTCTCATTTTGTCTCTCATAGTTGAGGTCTACCTATGATGCCAATTACAGGCCTCTCTCATCTTTTTAAGTGGGAGAACTTGCACAATTGGTGGCTGACTAAATACTTTTTTGCCCCACTGTATATATTGTACATTCACATCAGTCCCTAACCCTCAAGGGGCATACAATCTAAGGTCCCTAACTCACATTCATATACAAGGGCCAATTTAGACAGGATCCAATTAACCAGAATGTCTTTGGAGTGTGGGAGGAAACCGGAGTACCCAGATGAAACCCACGCAGGCACAGGGAGAACATGCAAACTCCAGGCAGGAGGTGCCATTGCTGGGATTTGAACGAACGACCCTAGTACTGCCAGGCAGAAGTGCTAACCATTTAGCCACTCCCCTAGTGTTGCCATGTTGCTTTACCAGTGCAATGGACACAAGCCTAAAGCTCGTTGACATAGGCCCTTAGTGTTGCCATGTTCCTTTACCAGTGCAATGGACACAAGCTGACATAGGCCCCTATAGTTGCCATGTTACTTTACCTGTGCGATGTCTGAATGTAACACATACTATAAATAATGTTTCTTTGACTATCAAAAAAACTGCTCACAGAAAAAGACTTTACTAAAAAAAGGCTGGAAAACAGATCTAATTAAAAAAAAAAAATGTATTACCCTTTTATTAATACATTATATTTAATTAAATACCACAGCAAAACAGTTAGCGTATAGACAATACTTTCTTTGACATTACAAAAAAAATCACACTACTCGATCAGATCAATACTTTTCCATATTAAAATGTCTGAAAGGAAATCTTGAGATGGTTAGGTGTGTCACCTGTTATAAGATAAGAAAACATCTTAAACTTTAAAGTGACCTGAAAACTATTCTGTCAGATTGTCCAGAAAGTAGAAATACCTTATATTCTGTATGTCACTAGGGTGCAGAAATCGTTCATGGTGTTCATCAAGTATTGCTCTTCTGCCCCCTGCCTGCTGCACATGTGCAATACAGTCTACATTCTCTACATCAGGTTCCGCACAGCAAGTATTCTGTACTGAGACAGTAGAGCCCATGGAATTTACATCATCTACAGGCTGACCTATAGGTTGATGAAGACTGTGTCTTCCAAGGATGACACATATTTTAAGATGGTGCTGGCAGCTGTGTACCAGGGAGTGGGAGTGGGAATGGGGAGCTGTGTGCCAAATATAATACGAAACCATGGGGCTTGTTTTCCTGAAAAGTGCTTTACAAAAGTGCATATTTGTAAATGGCATGTTTTTATTTGTGATTTATGTGTTTCAATTTGACTTTAACTTTGGTATGTTGAATGTTGAGCTCATCAATTATAAAAAAAACAATAACTGTGTCACAGACATGAGGCTAGATTTACAAAGAATGCCAGGATATGGATCTTTAGTTTCAAAATACCTGATTATCATACCAGAAATCCAATGAGCTTCTAAATTTCTGTGCTACCTGTGCTGCACAGAAATCTCAGTTATCAGTCCTGCCTAGTTAACCTTTGTAAACTACAGAGCATCTCTCCCCTATGTTATGGAGATGAGCATAGATACAGTACTGTGAGTATTGTCATCCTAGGACATGAAGTGTTACTGGCAGAATAATCGAGTGAAATAAGGGAAAAAACCTTAGAAAAAAAATCAATGCAGTCACTACATCTACATTTTTGCCTCACAAGGTGATCTACGTTGAGGACTGTTAGAACTTCAGTCCATCATAAAGCAAAGCATAGTTAGAAATCCTTCTTAGAACTTCAGTCCATCATAGTTAGAAATCCTTCATAAAGATGACTTCCTGAGCTGTTACAAGCATGAAATAACACTTGGAGAAGTAAAAGAGTTTTATAAGGATTTTGGATGCCAACCGGCTGCTAGTGTATGCATGGGGTGAAGCCTGGTGAGCTGCAACACAAAGGAGGTTATTTACTGAAACTGGAAAGTGCAAAATCTAGTTCAACTTTGCGTAGAAACCAATCAGCTTCCAGGTTTTGTTGCCAAAGCTTAATTGGACAAGCTGAAGTTAGAAGCTGATTGGCTACCATGCACAACTACACCAGATCCTGAGTGCACCAGTTTTAATAAATCTCTCCCACTATTTTTGTTTCTTGGGTTTAGGTAGACTTTAAGGGGTTTATATATTAACGCTGGAGAGTGCAAAATCAGCCTCACTTCTGCATAGAAACCAATCAGCTTCTAACCTCAGCTTGTTCAATTAAGCTTTGGCAATAAAACCTAGAAGCTGGTTGGTTTCTATGAAGAAGTGAGCCTGATTTTGCGCTCTCCAGCTTTAGTAAATAAACCCCTAAGTATCACCCATGGTTTTTATAGAACACTAATGAAAGCCATTACAAAAATACAGAGAAGGGCAACCAAACTGATAAGAGGCATGGAGCAGCACAGCTATGAGGAAAGATTAGAGGAACTGAATTTATTCTCTCTGGAGAAGAGGAGATTAAGGGGGGATATGATCAACATGTATAAATACATCAGTGGTTCATATAGTGAACTCGGTGTAGAGCTTTATCACCCTGAGGTCACCACAGAGGACAAGGGGGCACTCTTTACATCTGCAGGAAAAGAAATTTAATCTCCAAACACGTAATGGTGTTCACAGTAAGAGCTGTGAAAATGTGGAATAGACTCCCTTAAGAGTTGGTTCTGGCCAGCTGAGTGGACTGCTTTAATAAAGGCCTGGATTTTTTCTTGGATAAATAGAATATAACTGGTTATTAACATTTATAGATAAAGTTGATCCAAGGAATATCCGATTGCCTCTTGGGGGATGAGGAAGGAATTTTGTCCCCTGCAGGAGCAAATCGGATCATGCTTTGCTGGGTTTTTTGCCTTCCCCTGGATCAACTGTGGGCGTAGAGTTATAACTTTTTTTTTTTTACATGGTTGAACTGGATGGAATTTTGTCTGTTTTCAGCCAGACTAACTATGTAACTATATTGTTCAACCTATATAACAGCCTTGCTCAACCTTATCAACACAGAGTAACCTTTGCAATAACTTTCTGGTCTCAGGGAACCCCTGCTAAAAATGACTATATCTACAACTCATGCTACATTAGTATGATGGCCGGTGGAAAGAAAGCTCCTTACACTAATGGTCATTGAGCATTATCACCCCCTTATAGATAGGTAAAAAGATCAATGGTGTCAGTGGGAAATTATCTGAGAGGCAGAAATTGTTCATTGCTCAAGGAACCCCTAGCAACATCTTGAGGAACCCTAGGTTTTCATGAAACCCTGATTGAGAAACCCTGCTCTAGAATATCGCCATAACCCTTTATTTAATAATTTATCTCAGTGGTTAATTAGAGGGAGGGGGGCTGAAGATCAAAAAATATCCCAACTTCTGAACCCTTGTTTTATTAAATTGGAACAAGGAAAATATGAAATACCAACATAAATGCCTGTCAAGATATGGAAATATGCTTTTCTATGCCTCAGTTTCTTTAGTTTTGAAGTTATGATGCTGGAAAACTGGTCTGGTGCTGCACAGCTACTGGATTCATCAGGTTTTTTTAAAGAGAGCTGTGTGTTATTTTTTTGCCTAAATTTATTGGACACCCACACTGGAGTTGATCTACTACAGGAGGTGGAGTCAATACAGGAATTACTGCATGCAGGCAGCAAGGTACCATGGGATATGCAGCCCTTAGAAATTGAAAGTAGACAGCAGAGGAGAAGCTGCAAAGCATACTGGGAATCCAGGAAGTTGTGGAAAGAGAAGACCATCAGACAGGCAGAACTCAACATGAAAGGAGATTTTTCAAGTAAGCTTGGATTGTCATTGTTTGTATTAATATTACAATGCTGGGGTTATAAAATGAATGTGTATGCAGTGACCTTTGAAGTTCTATTGACATCTTTCCAAACACTTTTGCAGACACCCCAGTTTTTTTCTCCCTTTGGGGCACTTTATTGTTTTGTGCACAGGTAAGCTAACATTTTTTCTTTGCTTACTTTCATGAAGCCAAACTACAATGGATGTATTTCTACTTTCAACATCATTCTTCAATAGGTTTACAGGACACCAGAATGATAGAATTATGCAGAATGTGGAATGTCTTTCTTATCCATGATAATGATAATTGTAAATTCACAGCAAAAGAATAAATACAAAGGGGTTGACCTACTAAAACCATAGCGGCTGTTCACAAACTGTACATTTGTAAATAGGGTGAAACTATATTCACTTTGAACTCATGATCATTACAAGAAAAATTTTAATAAAATGGATTTTTGTTAGAATATTAGTGTATTGAAATGAACATAGCTTCGCCTTATTCATTAAGCTCAGTTAAAACTCACTTTGCTAAGTAAACAGTCTCTATTCCTTTAGTAAATCAACCCAATGTGCATTAAAACCCAAAAGGAGTAAGTGAAGTACTTTTTACTAATCCCAGGACTGCTGCATTTGCTGGTAGATTAATTGGATCCTGTCTAAAATTGTCCCTAGTATGTGTAGGTATGTATGTGAGTTAGGAACCTAGGATTGTATGCCCCTTGAGGGTTGGGGACTGATGTGAATGTACAATATATATGTTAAGCGCTGCGTAAATTGTACCTGTAATAAATAAAAAAATAAAATACATTTGACCTACTCCAGCAAACAATCCAGGTCTAATTCAATTTTGTTTCTGATAATGTGGGTCCAGTCCAGCAAAGCTAAGCTTTCTCTGATAACAAAGATGCCCATTTCTTTACCATGAAAATGGGGCCACTAAGAAAGGTCTGGAACTAGGAAAGAATTGGGCAATCATGACAAGGTGGTAGGAGAACCAGGCAACATGGGGTTAATCATTTTAAAGGAGTGAAGAAAGCGATAGTACTTACTGGATTGGTTGAGGAGACGGGGTGATGGGGAGAAGTGTAGGAGGATAGTTTGCAGGGAAGGGTGTGACAGAATCAGTTAGAGAATTAAAACCATTGGATGAACGTCCCTCCCCTCCTCCCTATTTTTTTTTGGTTAATTAGGGTTGGAGGTAGGTTGTAGAACATGTTTTGGCAGTTTTGGGTCTTTGGAAGGGACCCAAATGGTAGTTGTCAGGAGGGAGACAGGTGACAGATCATGAACATCTGTTGGATGTCCTCTCCTGGGTAGTATGCACCTGCAAAGTACTCAGCTCTGATCACTTCCTGGCTTTAAAGTATTCTCTACATTAAGGTAAAAAAAACTTTCAATATCAGCTCCCTCAGCACCCCCCTCTTAAACACTTATCTGAGTTTTGTCTCAGTCCAGCAATGCCCCATCTGCAGAAGCTCTTCTCCCCTCTTCCTGGTCTCACAGGCTTTGCTGATAGTACCAGGAGTCATTGGCACCTGCTGCTGTCAATCAAATCCTGTGAGGAGGGAGCAGGGGGCAGTGCCGAGCCACGCTGTGTGTACCTGTGGATGCACACAGCCTGGCTCGGAAGCGTGCCTGGATGAGTGCCCCCATAGCAAGTGGCTTGCTATATGGGCACTCAGAGAAGAGGAAGAGCAGAGAGCGCAGAGGAGGTTTGGGGCCACTCTGTAAAAAAAACATTGCATTGAGAAGGCAAGTATACCATGTTTTTTTTATTTTAGGAAACAAATTAGGTTTAAAACCACTTTAAGAAATGTAAAAAAAAAAAAAAGTTTAATAAAATAAATAAAAAAACAAATGTTTTTAAAAAGCCACAGTTTACTCATACACACAAATAGGAATGCAAACCCACATGTTTTAGGAAACAAATTAGGTTTAAAACCACTTTAAGAAATGTAAAAAATAGAGAAAGTTTAAAAAATAAATTAAAAAAACAAACGTTTTTAAAAAGCCACAGCTTACTCATACACACAAATAGGAATGCAAACCCACATGTTGCATACACATGAATACCAAAATGACGATTGAGCCACACATATTAGGTACATGCTGGAGTGAAAGCAACAATTCTAGAGCCATCATTCACGGTTAACTCTAAATTGATGAGCTGTAAAGGTTTTTAAAGCATTGGCTATGGATACTTCTGGACATTGTGTTTTTTGGCCATTTCACAGGTGCCTACAATTTTGAAGCTTGACATATTTGGTATCTACATTATTTACTCACCACCATCTCATTCTTTATTTTTGCCAAAAAATGGGGTTACATGTTGTTTATGTGCATTAAAATGAATTTAAGTGTATTTTTTTTACTGAAAATATAGTTTAGATAAACAGTGCCACAAATATAAAACATAAAAAGTGACAACAACTACTGAATATCTGTATAAAGTGACATTCCGTGTTGATAATGTGATGTAGAATTGCAGCTGTTATGTTAAGCGTTGGGCCATGTTTTCACCCTGTCGAGTCAATAATCTGCCATTGCATGGGTTATTTTTTGCACTGATGTTACCTTTATTGAATGCTTGGTACTCTACAAAAAAATAATTTGCAAAAAAAAAATTATAACTACCAGCATTTCATTCCACAAGGTTGGTCTCTGCTTTCAGAAAATGTAAAACGTTTGGGGGGTCAAAATGTGCATTTTAGTATGTGTGCAGAAAAAGAATAAATGGCTCTGGTAGCAAAAGAGTTAAATGCTGCATTGGTCATCTAAGAGAGGGCATAGCCATGTAATACATCTTTGGAAGTCCAAGAATAAATGATCAATGTGTTACTGATTTTTTACAAAGTGTTGGTTTCTCTGGGGGAGATGTATTAATTTAGAAGCAGATTTTGGCATAAGAAAAAAGAACCACTGGGACTGGACACTGTTCAAATATTTATGCTACGGAAATCTAAAATGATCTCAAGATTGCAAAGTTTCCATCTACACTTTGTAAATCAGTGTTTCAGTTTAATAAAATGCATTGCAAATAAACAGCAACTATGTCTCAGGACTTTTCAAACTCTTACAAGATGCCTGCTAATGGATACAAAGCAGTGTGGCGATATCTTGCTGGATCAGGAAAAGTGAATATAGGACTTGTGGGGGACTGGGGCAGGGCCACTTACAACATAAGGTTTACGTATTAAAACCAACTCTGGACTCAGCTCCCTGCACTCCAGTTGTCCCTGATTTCCCATTAAAATACCATGATGTATGTTCCTGATAAACCCACCAAAATTCTCTCAGAAGGTGGCCCTGATGCCACCCTCGCACCTGGCATCCTTCAATTGAAAAATCAATCGGCATACAACCTATACGGGGTGACACGGGACACGCTCCACGAAAAGGTAAGTTGTAAAGAAAGCCGACGATACCCGCAGGATGGATCGGATCTGAGGATTTTGGAGCATAACAGATCGGAGTCCGATCCATTATGCTCAATCCGCAGATCTGATCCATTCTGCGGGGATCGTTGGAGGGGGTGTCACCAAGTATTATTGCACTGGGTGACACTAACCCTAGGGACGCCCCTGTACAGGAATGAATCTATTCGAAAACAAGGTGAAATTTCGTTCAGTTTGCACAAATATTTCTGACATTCATGCAATGAATGTGTTATAGACCCCCCAAAAGAGGAACTTTACCCTACCAAAATAATTTTTACTCCCATTTACCGTTGGTGTTTGTTTGCTGTTGTAATCCCATATTTACAAGCCCAACAGATCCACCGTTGTCCTCTTCTGTCTGTCATTCTCTCTTCACAGGTCCTACCTTGCATTTACATCTTCTTTCTTTATGTAATGGAGAATAGCGACAAGGGGCTACTGCAGCATGAAAATAGCAAAAAAAAAGTAAATAAAAACTAAAATCTATGGTCAAAATGTAAAATCGTATATTCATTTCTACATTTTATTGAAATTATTTCTAACCTACTCCTATTATTCTGAGTGATTGTGAAGTTTGTAAACTTACTTTGTAAAGATACCCACACTTTTACTTCCTTGATTTCCGTGAAAAATATTCACTATGCCCTGTGAGCAGGCACTGAATTTTTATAGAACACTAATGAAAGCCATTACAAAAATTTCCATGGTTTTGCAATGAAAAGACTGGAGAAAGTACAGAGAAGAGCAACCAAACTGATACGAGGCATGGAGGAGCTCAGCTATGAGGAAAGATTCGAGGAACTGAATTTATTCTCTCTTGACAAGAGGAGATTAGGGGGGATATGATCACCATGTATAAATACATCAGTGGTTCATATAGTGAACTCGGTGTAGAGCTATTCATTCACCCTGAGGTCATCACAGAGGCACTCTTTACGTCTGGAGGAAAAGAAATTTAATCTCCAAACACAGAAAGGTTTCTTCACAGTAAGAGCTGTGAAAATGTGGAATAGACTCCCTCAAGAGTTGGTTCTGGCCAGCTCAGTGGATTGCTTTAAAAAAGGCCTGGATTCTTTCTTAGATACACAGAATATAACTGGATACTAACATTTATAGGTAAAGTTGATCCAGGGAATATCCAATTGCCTCTCGGGGGATCAGGAAGGAATTTTTTCCCTGCAGGAGCAAATTGGATCATGCTTTGCTGGGAACTCAGTGTAGAGTTATTCACCCTGAGGTCATCACAGAGGACAAGGGGGCACTCTTTACGTCTGGAGGAAAAGAGATTTAATGTCTAAATATGGAAAGGTTGCTTCACAGTAAGGAGATAGGAAAAAGAAAGCGCTTCTAAGTGCAATAAGTCCAGTAAGCTTTCATAAAAACGGTTAAAAATACTTACAGCAACGGTAAGGGTACAAGCTCATCAGTATGTCAAAGTAGCGGGGCTCCTGTCATTGTAAAAGTCACTGTCCACCTCGACATCACTTCCGTTTTTGCACTTCACTTGGCTGGCGTGCATTCCAGCGGTCCCGGAAGAGCAGCGACCATCTTACCAGCACTCCCTGAGCTCCACCTGCAGCTGCTGGTCGGCACTACGGGTTGCTTTCACAATGACAGGAGCCCCGCTACTTTGACATACAGATGAACTTGTACCCTAACCAATGCTGTAAGTGTTTTAACTGTTTATTTTTAAAGTTACTAGACTTATTGCACTTAGAAGCACCTTATTCTTCCCATCTCCTTAACCTCCCTGGAGGTATTCCCGAGTGTAGCTCGGGGTAAAGTTTCAGCACCACAAGCGGTAACCCCGAGCTACACTCGGGAATACCCTGCAGCATTGCTCCGGGATCTCTTCTTTACTTACCTTGTCCTTTGCTCCCACGATGTCCTTCCTGCAGTGTCCCTGGCAATGTCCTCCGGCCGATGCCTGCATCTGTCTTCCGGGTTCCATTCCCTGCGACGTCGGGGCGTACGGGGACGGAACTGGCGGGAAATTTAAAAATGTCAAAAAGTGACATTCCCTAAAATCACATAGTGAAACATTACTGTATCAAACCATTTCACATACATTTTGTCCCGAGTGCTTTGTCCTGTGCCCTGCCTGCATTTTTACTGTTCTTTCTGCCTGGAAACTGAGAAACGTCCATGGCGTCCAAAAAGCGTCCCTT
Organism: Staurois parvus; assembly: GCF_062004578.1. Classification (NCBI taxonomy): domain Eukaryota; kingdom Metazoa; phylum Chordata; class Amphibia; order Anura; family Ranidae; genus Staurois; species Staurois parvus. Next base: position 6,159,417 of record NW_028317892.1, read on the forward strand.
TAGGTCAAAAGCGGTTTTAGACCAGCTAGAGAACAGTGATAGTAAATTAGAACTACTTGCAGAATTGAGTGATAATGATTCGTGGGGAAATTCATCATCAGACACTGAAAACGATTCTGCGACTTTGCCCAGTGATGTGCGAACTTGGCGCTATATTTCAAATTTCAGTGTTTTTGGTTTGATTATATTATTGAATTAAATACATTATTATTGTTTAGGATTATTTATTAAATTATAATTTATGATTTTGTGTTTCAAATTTTAACATACCCGGGATGTTTACTAGACTCTTGTTTGGACAGATTTCAGTGAGTTATTCCTAAAAATTACAGCCTACAATAAAAAAACTACATATTTCCATGCAAAAAAAGTACCGCTTTGAGCACAGAAATACTGACATAATCAGACCGCTAGGGAGGTTAAAATACAGAGTTGGCTTCACACTCTTAGAAGTGGTGCACAGTGCTTAGTCCATTGTTGCATCACACCAGCTGTCATCTCTCAGATGAAGGTTTCCAGAGCAGAAGCGCCCTATCCACTCTCCTTCTTCACAGTAAGAGCTGTGAAAATATGGAATAGACTCCCTCAGGAGCTCAATAGATTGTTTTAACCACTTGCCCTCTAGAGGATTTAGCCCCCTTCCTGACCAGCCCATTTTTTGTGATACGGCGCTGCATTACTTTAACTGACAATTGTGTGGTCATGCGACACTGCACCCAAATGTAATTTATGTCCTATTTTTCCCCCAAAAGTGCATCTCATGATGAAGTCACTCGTTATGACGTAACACGTAGGGTGGGCTGATGATGTCAAGCCACACAACCGCACAACAGTTTGCGAGCCGCCATTTTGTGAGCACGCTGGATGTGATATTGTGGAAGCTATTCAACTGTAGTGTCCCAGTTGGGTACTTTTTATGTGAGTGCTTTATCTTTTTAATAAATGTTGATTAATAAAAGTGATACACTATGATGAGCATTTTTTCTGCATTTTCAGAGGATATGCTGAATAATAAATAGGAAGATAATTCTGGATTAGAGTGTGAAGGAGAGTAGAGCAGTAAAAGAAAAATACCTACCCAGGTTAAAAGGGAAAGGTGCTGTTTGACCTAAACATTTTTTGGTCAAAATAAGGAGGTGAGAGTACATATGTGTGTTGGTGGAGGAGAAACACAGAAGGGTGATTTTGCACACGGCAGGAAGGTGCACAACTATTTAAAAACATTAAGTAACCTTAGTTTGCATGTTCTCCATGTGCTTGCGTGGGTTTCCTCTGGGGTACTCTGGTTTCCTCCCATATTCCAAAGACATGCTGGTAGGTGAATTGGCTCCTGTCTAAATTGGCCCTAGTATGTGTATGTATGAACGTGAGTTAGGGACCTTAGATTGTACACCCCTTGAGGGTTAGGGACTGATGTGAATGTACAATATATATGTAAAGCACTGCGTAAATTGACATTATTATTAATATAAATTAAATAAATTAAATAAAATAAATTAATTAAGAGGAATTGATATATTATATAAGGACTCTTTATTTTATGTGGGACTTCTATGTCGCAAGATGAACACATTGTTTATGTATGCACTGTGATGTTTATATGCACTTTTTAAGGAGTTATACTGGAAATTGCACAGGCACTTTATTATGAGGATTACACATATGGTATAAACTGAATAATTGATATTGCGCAGCACTAGTTTGCAGAGTATTTACTAGAGTATTTACTATTTGCATATGTGGGAACACATTTAGTGTCAGCAGCAGTATCACATTGGAGATGGAAGCCTAACTCCACACATCAGGCTCCACCACCAGGTACATTACAGTAAGTAATGTCCCTTATGTTTATTTATTTTTTTGTTTTAGGTAAACTTAAAGTAGAACTATAGGCAAAACTATTTTTTTTTTCATTTTGATTAGAGTAAGGGACGGTTAAAACCCCTGTCAGATTTTGCCATCTGTGTCCCATTGGGGAGATTTTTCTACACTTCCTGTCCAGCATCCAAAACAGGAAGTGAGAGCAAATTGGGAATCCTGGGGAGTCACCAGAACTATTTTCCCCATTGGAAAACATCCCCTCTATTACTGTTCTGGTGTTGACCCAAAAATTGGGAATTTTTTTTTTACTTTCACTTTTGCTGCTAACAGTGCACTGAGGGTGAATCTCCCTGATGGCAGACAGATAAAAACTGACAGGTGTTCTAATCCCTCTCCGCTTCATTTAAAACTACAAAAACGTTTTGCCTTTAGTGATATTTTAACTGCTTCCCCGTCGCCCTGTAGCACAAATACTGCTACAGGGCAGCAGGGCTGCGCAAAATCACATATATATATATATATATACACTCCCTACTCGCGCCGCCATTGGTGGCAATGGCTGTCGATCATTGGGTCCCAGCAGGAGATTCCCTGCTGACACCCAGGGGACATAAATTTCATTTGGGTGCGCAATTGTCAGTTAAAGTAACGCAGCGCCATAACACAAAATATGGCCTGGTCCGGAAGGGGGGTAAATCCTCTGGAGGAAAAGTAGTTAACCCTTTGGCGCTGGCGCCTCCTGGCCCTTTAAGGGTTTAAGAAGCCGGGAGGCGGGGCAGGGTTTTAGGGTCATGTGACCACCGTGATTCGCCGTCACGGTGGTCACATAATCGGGAAAGGTCCTGATCGAAAGAGGAGATCGGGACCTTTCCTTGAGTACCGGACATGTGTGCTGGGAGTGCGCAGGGCGCGTACTCTCAGCACATATGTTTTTCTTAATTGCACACAAATGTGTGGCTGCTCTGCGTCTAGGCCCAGACGCCAGGAGGCCGCACATTTGTGTGTGGCCAGCGCGAACAGGTTAATATGTGTTCGGTTTTAAAGGGATGAGATGGCAACCCTAAGTCCGGGTCAACAACTGACAGGCAGATCAAAGTAAAAATGTCAGGCAGAAGATAGTCAAAGTCAGGACAGATTCGGTAACAGCAGGAAGATGGGCAGATAGGCAGAAGCAGCAGGCAGAGATAAAGAGACAAGCCAGGGGTCGGTACAGGCAGCATTCAGGCAGCGTCAGGCAGAGTCAGGAGCAGATCAAGTTGGTAACATGGAGTCTGTGAGGACGTAGATGACGAAACGCGTAGGGTGGGGCTTTGATTGATGTGACGTCATTACGTTTCCCAGCGATCTACTGCGCATGTGCTGAGTGGCTGGGTTCCTTCATTGTGTTTCCTACATGCTGTTAATGCTGGTGTTGGCTGGGGCACCTTTTGAGTTAAGTGTGATGAGTGCATAATAAATGAAGTTGTTTTAAAGGTACTGCACTATGAAGTTGTTGTTGTTTTTTCCGAGTGTCTGGCATAACACCCTTTGGATATGAATAAGGTGATGTCTTGGAGAAGTGGATTTCCTTAGTGGTATTTGATCACAGATCATTGCTTCTTTCACATTGGTCTGTCTGGAGCCGAGTTCTGCAGATTATTATTCCCTGAAGATCCATCCATGAGTGGTTCATTACCTTGCTAACCATCGCCCCCAGAGCAATATATGATTCAGTTTCCTTTAGCTCTGGTGAGTTCATTTAGCACTTTTGGTGGTGGATTGTCACATATAGTTTTTGCATTTTTTTGGGACTTGATTTTTACACATCCTATTTTGGACTTTCTTTGGACACATATATTTATTTATATTTATCATTCATATATTTTTTATCTATTATGTTCACATCCATATTTGTTTTTTGGGGTATTAATTTACTTACTAGCGCAAATTATTTTTGTTTTTTGTTACACACTTTATTAGTATATGGTGGATTTTGCAGCTGGTACATCAGATAGTGATCCATTCTTACCCTTTTCATAGGCGCCATTATATTCACCTATTTTACAACATGGAGTTAACACAGGAACAGGTAGCAGATACTCAGGAAACGTAATAGACCAAATGGCAAAGATCCAAGGCACTAGTTCAGCCCGCGTGGCATTTGTGTGCGCTTACGCACATGTTTGCGCACCAGCGTGCTCCCGCACATGCTCACCTGTGAATCGGCCACGGACCAATCATCTGCATACAAGAATTCGCCTTTCCTAACATTTACCTTCAGTAGGTTGTGTTCATATAATTCTGTGCACTCCTTTTGCTGAAATCTTCCTCCTTTGATAATCTCCCACCCCCATAATCTTCCGTTGCAGCAGTGGTTAATACAACGAAGGCTACTTTCACACTGATCTGTATTTACAAGACGTGACTCAAAAACGCACCGGAAATGCAATGCGGGAGCATTTTTGTTGCATTTTTGCCACGTATTTTCATTATTTTTACTAGACAGGTGCGTTCTTTTTACTGCGTGAACCCTGCATCAAAGATGCAGCAAGCAGGATTTTAAAAAAACGCAGCAGCTCAGTGTGAAGGGTTCCATAGGATTACATGGTCACATGTTTTTCTTACGCTTTTTTTAACGCAAAAGTAGAAGAAAGCCGGATAAGTGTGAAAGCAGCCTAAGGCGCTCATCAAGAGTGCCCGCCCTTTCTGTACAGCTCCTCCATTCATAGAAGCCGTAACTACAACATCTGTGAATAAAACATAATCTATGAATGGAGGATGGGTGGAATGCTCAGCCCCCTTTATTCATAGATCCTGTTTCATTCATAGATGCTGAAGTACGGCTTCTATGAATGGAGGAGCTGGGTAGAATAGATGGGCATAGTTGGGCACTATTGATGAGAGCCTCTGACAGCTCCCCTAGTTCTATTAACCCACGCCACACTGGAAGATTACAGTAGTAGTGGAGGGTGTGGGGGGGTATCAGAGGAGGGAAATTTGTCTTGTCCCTTGTGCTGATTTTTTATTTTTATTGTTTTAGGTAAATTTAGGCTTGAAAGAAATCTCAAATGTTTGTTTTAGAGGAGAGCAGAGGATTACAATTCCCCAAAGTTTGATTTTAAAGTGAAGGTCCCCTTTAAAATAAATAAAAAATGTTTACAGGGAGGATCAGAGCAAAGAGGAAGTGAAATGTGACAGTTGTGTTATACTTCAACAGAGAGACCTGTGAAATACAGAGAAAACGTGCGGGGAGAGACAAGTGACACTAAAACCTAGTGGTGGTCTCCAGTGATATAGGGCAGGGGTCTCCAAACTTTCTAAACAAAGGGCCAGTTTATTGTCCTCCAGATTTTAGGGGGGGGGGGGCAGACTGTGGTTATTGGAAGTAGAAATGGTCTTGGTGTCAGTGGGAGTAAACAGTGCATGTTTGGTATTAGGAGGAGGAATAGTGCCCCACCACTAGTGTCAGTGGGAGGAATAGTGCCCTATCATTGGTGTCTGTGTAATGGATAATGCCCTATCATTGGTGTCAGTGGGAGGAATAGTGCCCTATCATTGGTGTCAGTGGGAGGAATAGTGCCCCGCCATTGGTGTCAGTGGGAAGAATAATGCCCCACCACTAGTGTCATTGGGAGGAATAGTGCCCTATCATTGGTGTCAGTGGAAGGAATAGTGCCCCATCATTGGTGTCAGTGGGAGGAATAGTGCCCTATCATTGGTGTCAGTGGGTGGAATAGTGCCCTATCATTGGTGTCAGTGGGAGGAATAGTGCCCTATCATTGGTGTCAGTGGGTGGAATAGTGCCCTATCATTGGTGTCAGTGGGAGGAATAGTGCCCCACCACTAGTGTCATTGGGAAGAATAGTGCCCTATCATTGGTGTCAGTGGAAGGAATAGTGCCCCATCATTGGTGTCAGTAGGAAGAATAGGGCCCCATCATTGGTGTCAGTGGGAGGAATAGGGCCCCATCATTGGTGTCAGTGGGAGGAATAGTTCCTCGCCATTGGTGTAAGTGGGGGGAATAGTGCCCCACCATTAGTGTCAGTGGGAGGAATAGTGCCCTATCATTGGTGTCAGTGGGAGGAATAGTGCCATATCAATGGTGTCAGTGGGAGGAATAGTGCCCTATCGTTGGTGTTAGTGGGAGGACTAGTGTCCCATCATTGGTGTCAGTGGGAGGAATAGTGCCCTATCATTGCTGTCAGTGGGAGGACTAGTGTCCCATCATTGGTGTCAGTGGAAGGAATAGTGCCCTATCATTGCTGTCAGTGGGAGGAATAGTGCCCCATCATTGGTGTCAGTGGGAGGAATAATGCCCCACCACTAGTGTCATTGGGAGGAATAGTGCCCTATCATTGCTGTCAGTGGGAGGAATAGTGGCCCATCATTGGTGTCAGTGGGAGGAATAATGCCCCACCACTAGTGTCATTGGGAGGAATAGTGCCCTATCATTGCTGTCAGTGGGAGGAATAGTGGCCCATCATTGGTGTCAGTGGGAGGAATAATGCCCTTTCATTGGTGTCACTGTGAGGGATAATGCCCTATCAGTGGCATTACGGGAGAAATAATGTCCCGTTGTTGATGTCACTAGCAGGAATTATTGCCCCATTTTTGGTGTCAGTAGGAGGAATAATGTCTTATATCGGTGGAAGGAAAAGTGCCCCAAGGGATATAGACAAGCAGGAGGCCACATCCAGCCCTCGGGCCACAGTTTGGAGACCACTGATATAGGAGATAGGGCAGAGAAGGAGAGGGAGAATAGTCATCCACACACTCCATATCACCCAAAGACAACTATACAGCTGGATAGCCCTGATAATGACTGGGGGAATTTCCTATCACACATTGGGGGGGACATACTAAAAGGAATGACAGAATGGAATGCCCATAGACTTTAACAGGGCAGTGGAATGCCTATAGAGAATAATGGAAGAGAAGGAAATGCATGGAAAACATAATTATGGAAAACAAAATATAAACTCATTTGCAGGCAAATCTAAAAAACATAGCAATTTCACCTTTCCCGCAGGTGTTCCCCAAGTAGAGTAGCAGATTGTAAACCTGAAATTATCTTGGGTTATAGCTGTTTTGTAGGGAAATACAAAGTTGAATGACAGAATGGAATGCCAATAGGGTATAATAGAAAGTAAGATGTGATTTGACATCAGAACCAGGGGCGGACTGACAACTCATGGGGCCCCCGGGCAATAGGGGATCATGGGGCCCCTGTCTCCTTGCCCACACTCAAAAAAGCCTATGAAAAAGGTACCGGGGCATTTAATGGGGCCCCCTACTGACCCCGGGCCCTCAGGCAGTGCCCGAGTTTCCAAATGGTCAGTCCGCCCCTGATCAGAACCATTAGACATATCAAATAAATTATTTGCCAACATACAAGAAAACAATTATAATCCAATTTAATCTCAATTTTAAACATCACCACTGAACTTTGAGAGTAGGTCTGCTAAGGATTCATTTGATATGTCTAATGGTTTGCTTCCCATTATATTCTATGGGCATTCCCTTCTGTCATCCACCTTTCTCATTCCATAGAAAGCAATGATAATCCCGTTTAATCTCAATTTTTAACATCGCCACTGAACGTAGAGAGTTTTTCTGCTATTGATTTTTATTGAATGTTGAATGGTTATGACTCCAGGTAGTATCTTAGTTCCCATTATACTCTATGGGCATTCTCTTTTGTCATTGACTTTTGTAATTTCTTAGAAAACAGCTATAATCCCAAATGATTCCAATTCCACTTTACAATCTGATACTCTACTTGGGGAACACCTGTGGTAAAGGTTAATTTGCTACATGACATAGATTTGTCTGCAAATACATCCATACTTTGCTTTTCATTATATTCCATGGGCATTCCCTTCTGTCATCCAGCTTTCTCATTCAATAGATAGCAATGATAATCCCACTTAATCTCAATTTCAAACATTACCACTGAATGTATGTCTGTTTACATTGTCTTATACACCTAATGGTTTTGACTCCCGAGTCACATCTTGCTTCTTAATATACTCTATGTGCATTCCCTTCTGTCATTCACCCTTGTCATTTCATAGAAAACAATGTAATCCCACTTCATCTCAAATATAAACATCACCACTGAATGTGGAAAGTGTGTCTGTTGAAAATGACAGTTATGTTTGACAGTTAAAAAATGACAGTTGGAAAATGGCAGTTATTTTTGACAGTTGGAAAATGGCAGTTATTTTTGACAGTTGGAAAATGGCAGTTGGAAAATGACAGTTATTTTTGACAGTTGGAAAATGGCAGTTATTTTTGACAGTTGGAAAATGACAGTTATTTTTGACAGTTGGAAAATGACAGTTATTTTTGACAGTTGGAAAATGACAGTTGGAAAATGACAGTTATTTTTGACAGTTGGAAAATGACAGTTGGAAAATGACAGTTATCTTTGACAGTTGGAAAAGGAAAATGACAGTTGGAAAATGACAGTTATTTTTGACAGTTGGAAAATGACAGTTATTTTTGACAGTTGGAAAATGACAGTTATTTTTGACAGTTGGAAAATGACAGTTGGAAAATGACAGTTATTTTTGACAGTTGGAAAATGACAGTTATTTTTGACAGTTGGAAAATGACAGTTATTTTTGACAGTTGGAAAATGACAGTTGGAAAATGACAGTTGGAAAATGACAGTTATTTTTGACAGTTGGAAAATGACAGTTATTTTTGACAGTTGGAAAATGACAGTTGGAAAATGAGTTATTTTTGACAGTTGGAAAATGACAGTTGGAAAATGACAGTTGGAAAATGACAGTTATTTTTGACAGTTATTTTTGACAGTTGGAAAATGACAGTTATTTTTGACAGTTGGAAAATGACAGTTGGAAATAGACAGTTGGAAAATGACAGTTATTTTTGACAGTTGGAAAATGACAGTTATTTTTGACAGTTGGAAAATGACAGTTGGAAAATGACAGTTATTTTTGACAGTTGGAAAATGACAGTTGGAAAATGACAGTTATTTTTGACAGTTGGAAAATGACAGTTATTTTTGACAGTTGGAAAATGACAGTTGGAAAATGACAGTTATTTTTGACAGTTGGAAAATGACAGTTGGAAAATGGCAGTTATTTTTGACAGTTGGAAAATGGCAGTTATTTTTGACAGTTGGAAAATGGCAGTTATTTTTGACAGTTGGAAAATGGCAGTTGGAAAATGACAGTTATTTTTGACAGTTGGAAAATGGCAGTTATTTTTGACAGTTGGAAAATGACAGTTATTTTTGACAGTTGGAAAATGACAGTTATTTTTGACAGTTGGAAAATGACAGTTATTTTTGACAGTTAGAAAATGACAGTTATTTTTGACAGTTGGAAAATGACAGTTGGAAAATGACAGTTAATTTTGACAGTTGGAAAATGACAGTTATTTTTGACAGTTGGAAAATGACAGTTATTTTTGACAGTTGGAAAATGACAGTTGGAAAATGACAGTTATTTTTGACAGTTGGAAAATGACAGTTATTTTTGACAGTTGGAAAATGACAGTTATTTTTGACAGTTGGAAAATGACAGTTGGAAAATGACAGTTATTTTTAACAGTTGGAAAATGACAGTTGGAAAATGACAGTTATTTTTGACAGTTGGAAAATGACAGTTGGAAAATGACAGTTATTTTTGACAGTTGGAAAATGACAGTTATTTTTGACAGTTGGAAAATGACAGTTGGAAAATGACAGTTATTTTTGACAGTTGGAAAATGACAGTTATTTTTGACAGTTGGAAAATGACAGTTGGAAAATGACAGTTATTTTTGACAGTTGGAAAATGACAGTTGGAAAATGACAGTTATTTTTGACAGTTGGAAAATGGCAGTTATTTTTGACAGTTGGAAAATGGCAGTTATTTTTGACAGTTGGAAAATGGCAGTTGGAAAATGACAGTTATTTTTGACAGTTGGAAAATGGCAGTTATTTTTGACAGTTGGAAAATGACAGTTATTTTTGACAGTTGGAAAATGACAGTTATTTTTGACAGTTGGAAAATGACAGTTATTTTTGACAGTTGGAAAATGACAGTTGGAAAATGACAGTTAATTTTGACAGTTGGAAAATGACAGTTATTTTTGACAGTTGGAAAATGACAGTTATTTTTGACAGTTGGAAAATGACAGTTATTTTTGACAGTTGGAAAATGACAGTTATTTTTGACAGTTGGAAAATGACAGTTATTTTTGACAGTTGGAAAATGACAGTTGGAAAATGACAGTTATTTTTGACAGTTGGAAAATGACAGTTGGAAAATGACAGTTATTTTTGACAGTTGGAAAATGACAGTTGGAAAATGACAGTTATTTTTGACAGTTGGAAAATGACAGTTATTTTTGACAGTTGGAAAATGACAGTTGGAAAATGACAGTTATTTTTGACAGTTGGAAAATGACAGTTATTTTTGACAGTTGGAAAATGACAGTTATTTTTGACAGTTGGAAAATGACAATTGGAAAATGACAGTTATTTTTGACAGTTGGAAAATGACAGTTATTTTTGACAGTTGAAAAATGACAGTTGGAAAATGACAGTTGGAAAATGACAGTTATTTTTGACAGTTGGAAAATGACAGTTGGAAAATGACAGTTATTTTTGACAGTTGGAAAATGACAGTTATTTTTGACAGTTGGAAAATGACAGTTGGAAAATGACAGTTAATTTTGACAGTTGGAAAATGACAGTTGGAAAATGACAGTTATTTTTGACAGTTGGAAAATGACAGTTGGAAAATGACAGTTATTTTTGACAGTTGGAAAATGACAGTTGGAAAATGACAGTTGGAAAATGACAGTTATTTTTGACAGTTGGAAAATGACAGTTATTTTTGACAGTTGGAAAATGACAGTTATTTTTGACAGTTGGAAAATGACAGTTATTTTTGACAGTTGGAAAATGACAGTTATTTTTGACAGTTGGAAAATGACAGTTGGAAAATGACAGTTATTTTTGACAGTTGGAAAATGACAGTTATTTTTGACAGTTGGAAAATGACAGTTGGAAAATGACAGTTGGAAAATGACAGTTATTTTTGACAGTTGGAAAATGACAGTTGGAAAATGACAGTTGGAAAATGACAGTTATTTTTGACAGTTGGAAAATGAGTTATTTTTGACAGTTGGAAAATGACAGTTGGAAAATGACAGTTGGAAAATGACAGTTATTTTTGACAGTTAGAAAATGACAGTTATTTTTGACAGCTGGAAAATGACAGTTATTTTTGACAGTTGGAAAATGACAGTTGGAAAATGACAGTTATTTTTGACAGTTGGAAAATGACAGTTGGAAAATGACAGTTATTTTTGACAGTTGGAAAATGACAGTTATTTTTGACAGTTGGAAAATGACAGTTGGAAAATGACAGTTATTTTTGACAGTTGGAAAATGACAGTTATTTTTGACAGTTGGAAAATGACAGTTATTTTTGACAGTTGGAAAATGACAGTTATTTTTGACAGTTGGAAAATGACAGTTGGAAAATGACAGTTATTTTTGACAGTTGGAAAATGACAGTTGGAAAATGACAGTTATTTTTGACAGTTGGAAAATGACAGTTGGAAAATGACAGTTATTTTTGACAGTTGGAAAATGACAGTTATTTTTGACAGTTGGAAAATGACAGTTGGAAAATGACAGTTATTTTTGACAGTTGGAAAATGACAGTTATTTTTGACAGTTGGAAAATGACAGTTATTTTTGACAGTTGGAAAATGACAGTTGGAAAATGACAGTTATTTTTGACAGTTGGAAAATGACAGTTGGAAAATGACAGTTATTTTTGACAGTTGGAAAATGACAGTTGGAAAATGACAGTTATTTTTGACAGTTGGAAAATGACAGTTATTTTTGACAGTTGGAAAATGACAGTTATTTTTGACAGTTGGAAAATGACAGTTGGAAAATGACAGTTATTTTTGACAGTTGGAAAATGACAGTTATTTTTGACAGTTGGAAAATGACAGTTATTTTTGACAGTTGGAAAATGACAGTTATTTTTGACAGTTGGAAAATGACAGTTGGAAAATGACAGTTATTTTTGACAGTTGGAAAATGACAGTTGGAAAATGACAGTTATTTTTGACAGTTGGAAAATGACAGTTGGAAAATGACAGTTATTTTTGACAGTTGGAAAATGACAGTTATTTTTGACAGTTGGAAAATGACAGTTGGAAAATGACAGTTGGAAAATGACAGTTATTTTTGACAGTTGGAAAATGACAGTTATTTTTGACAGGTGGAAAATGACAGTTGGAAAATGAGTTATTTTTGACAGTTGGAAAATGACAGTTGGAAAATGACAGTTGGAAAATGACAGTTATTTTTGACAGTTATTTTTGACAGTTGGAAAATGACAGTTATTTTTGACAGTTGGAAAATGACAGTTGGAAATAGACAGTTGGAAAATGACAGTTATTTTTGACAGTTGGAAAATGACAGTTGGAAAATGACAGTTATTTTTGACAGTTGGAAAATGACAGTTGGAAAATGACAGTTATTTTTGACAGTTGGAAAATGACAGTTATTTTTGACAGTTGGAAAATGACAGTTGGAAAATGACAGTTATTTTTGACAGTTGGAAAATGACAGTTGGAAAATGGCAGTTATTTTTGACAGTTGGAAAATGGCAGTTATTTTTGACAGTTGGAAAATGGCAGTTATTTTTGACAGTTGGAAAATGACAGTTATTTTTGACAGTTGGAAAATGACAGTTATTTTTGACAGTTGGAAAATGACAGTTATTTTTGACAGTTGGAAAATGACAGTTGGAAAATGACAGTTAATTTTGACAGTTGGAAAATGACAGTTATTTTTGACAGTTGGAAAATGACAGTTATTTTTGACAGTTGGAAAATGACAGTTATTTTTGACAGTTGGAAAATGACAGTTATTTTTGACAGTTGGAAAATGACAGTTATTTTTGACAGTTGGAAAATGACAGTTGGAAAATGACAGTTATTTTTGACAGTTGGAAAATGACAGTTGGAAAATGACAGTTATTTTTGACAGTTGGAAAATGACAGTTGGAAAATGAGTTATTTTTGACAGTTGGAAAATGACAGTTGGAAAATGACAGTTGGAAAATGACAGTTATTTTTGACAGTTATTTTTGACAGTTGGAAAATGACAGTTATTTTTGACAGTTGGAAAATGACAGTTGGAAATAGACAGTTGGAAAATGACAGTTATTTTTGACAGTTGGAAAATGACAGTTGGAAAATGACAGTTATTTTTGACAGTTGGAAAATGACAGTTGGAAAATGACAGTTATTTTTGACAGTTGGAAAATGACAGTTATTTTTGACAGTTGGAAAATGACAGTTGGAAAATGACAGTTATTTTTGACAGTTGGAAAATGACAGTTGGAAAATGGCAGTTATTTTTGACAGTTGGAAAATGGCAGTTATTTTTGACAGTTGGAAAATGGCAGTTATTTTTGACAGTTGGAAAATGACAGTTATTTTTGACAGTTGGAAAATGACAGTTATTTTTGACAGTTGGAAAATGACAGTTATTTTTGACAGTTGGAAAATGACAGTTGGAAAATGACAGTTAATTTTGACAGTTGGAAAATGACAGTTATTTTTGACAGTTGGAAAATGACAGTTATTTTTGACAGTTGGAAAATGACAGTTATTTTTGACAGTTGGAAAATGACAGTTATTTTTGACAGTTGGAAAATGACAGTTATTTTTGACAGTTGGAAAATGACAGTTGGAAAATGACAGTTATTTTTGACAGTTGGAAAATGACAGTTGGAAAATGACAGTTATTTTTGACAGTTGGAAAATGACAGTTGGAAAATGACAGTTATTTTTGACAGTTGGAAAATGACAGTTATTTTTGACAGTTGGAAAATGACAGTTGGAAAATGACAGTTATTTTTGACAGTTGGAAAATGACAGTTATTTTTGACAGTTGGAAAATGACAGTTATTTTTGACAGTTGGAAAATGACAATTGGAAAATGACAGTTATTTTTGACAGTTGGAAAATGACAGTTATTTTTGACAGTTGAAAAATGACAGTTGGAAAATGACAGTTGGAAAATGACAGTTATTTTTGACAGTTGGAAAATGACAGTTGGAAAATGACAGTTATTTTTGACAGTTGGAAAATGACAGTTATTTTTGACAGTTGGAAAATGACAGTTGGAAAATGACAGTTAATTTTTACAGTTGGAAAATGACAGTTATTTTTGACAGTTGGAAAATGACAGTTATTTTTGACAGTTGGAAAATGACAGTTATTTTTGACAGTTGGAAAATGACAGTTGGAAAATGACAGTTATTTTTGACAGTTGGAAAATGACAGTTATTTTTGACAGTTGGAAAATGACAGTTATTTTTGACAGTTGGAAAATGACAGTTGGAAAATGACAGTTATTTTTGACAGTTGGAAAATGACAGTTGGAAAATGACAGTTATTTTTGACAGTTGGAAAATGACAGTTGGAAAATGACAGTTGGAAAATGACAGTTATTTTTGACAGTTGGAAAATGACAGTTATTTTTGACAGTTGGAAAATGACAGTTATTTTTGACAGTTGGAAAATGACAGTTGGAAAATGACAGTTATTTTTGACAGTTGGAAAATGACAGTTATTTTTGACAGTTGGAAAATGACAGTTATTTTTGACAGTTGGAAAATGACAGTTGGAAAATGACAGTTATTTTTGACAGTTGGAAAATGACAGTTATTTTTGACAGTTGGAAAATGACAGTTGGAAAATGACAGTTGGAAAATGACAGTTATTTTTGACAGTTGGAAAATGACAGTTGGAAAATGACAGTTGGAAAATGACAGTTATTTTTGACAGTTGGAAAATGAGTTATTTTTGACAGTTGGAAAATGACAGTTGGAAAATGACAGTTGGAAAATGACAGTTATTTTTGACAGTTAGAAAATGACAGTTATTTTTGACAGTTGGAAAATGACAGTTATTTTTGACAGTTGGAAAATGACAGTTGGAAAATGACAGTTATTTTTGACAGTTGGAAAATGACAGTTGGAAAATGACAGTTATTTTTGACAGTTGGAAAATGACAGTTGGAAAATGACAGTTATTTTTGACAGGTGGAAAATGACAGTTGGAAAATGAGTTATTTTTGACAGTTGGAAAATGACAGTTGGAAAATGACAGTTGGAAAATGACAGTTATTTTTGACAGTTATTTTTGACAGTTGGAAAATGACAGTTATTTTTGACAGTTGGAAAATGACAGTTGGAAATAGACAGTTGGAAAATGACAGTTATTTTTGACAGTTGGAAAATGACAGTTGGAAAATGACAGTTATTTTTGACAGTTGGAAAATGACAGTTGGAAAATGACAGTTATTTTTGACAGTTGGAAAATGACAGTTATTTTTGACAGTTGGAAAATGACAGTTGGAAAATGACAGTTATTTTTGACAGTTGGAAAATGACAGTTGGAAAATGACAGTTATTTTTGACAGTTGGAAAATGGCAGTTATTTTTGACAGTTGGAAAATGGCAGTTATTTTTGACAGTTGGAAAATGGCAGTTGGAAAATGACAGTTATTTTTGACAGTTGGAAAATGGCAGTTATTTTTGACAGTTGGAAAATGACAGTTATTTTTGACAGTTGGAAAATGACAGTTATTTTTGACAGTTGGAAAATGACAGTTATTTTTGACAGTTGGAAAATGACAGTTGGAAAATGACAGTTAATTTTGACAGTTGGAAAATGACAGTTATTTTTGACAGTTGGAAAATGACAGTTATTTTTGACAGTTGGAAAATGACAGTTATTTTTGACAGTTGGAAAATGACAGTTATTTTTGACAGTTGGAAAATGACAGTTATTTTTGACAGTTGGAAAATGACAGTTGGAAAATGACAGTTATTTTTGACAGTTGGAAAATGACAGTTGGAAAATGACAGTTATTTTTGACAGTTGGAAAATGACAGTTGGAAAATGACAGTTATTTTTGACAGTTGGAAAATGACAGTTATTTTTGACAGTTGGAAAATGACAGTTGGAAAATGACAGTTATTTTTGACAGTTGGAAAATGACAGTTATTTTTGACAGTTGGAAAATGACAGTTATTTTTGACAGTTGGAAAATGACAATTGGAAAATGACAGTTATTTTTGACAGTTGGAAAATGACAGTTATTTTTGACAGTTGAAAAATGACAGTTGGAAAATGACAGTTGGAAAATGACAGTTATTTTTGACAGTTGGAAAATGACAGTTGGAAAATGACAGTTATTTTTGACAGTTGGAAAATGACAGTTATTTTTGACAGTTGGAAAATGACAGTTGGAAAATGACAGTTAATTTTGACAGTTGGAAAATGACAGTTATTTTTGACAGTTGGAAAATGACAGTTATTTTTGACAGTTGGAAAATGACAGTTGGAAAATGACAGTTATTTTTGACAGTTGGAAAATGACAGTTATTTTTGACAGTTGGAAAATGACAGTTGGAAAATGACAGTTGGAAAATGACAGTTATTTTTGACAGTTGGAAAATGACAGTTGGAAAATGACAGTTGGAAAATGACAGTTATTTTTGACAGTTGGAAAATGAGTTATTTTTGACAGTTGGAAAATGACAGTTGGAAAATGACAGTTGGAAAATGACAGTTATTTTTGACAGTTAGAAAATGACAGTTATTTTTGACAGTTGGAAAATGACAGTTATTTTTGACAGTTGGAAAATGACAGTTGGAAAATGACAGTTATTTTTGACAGTTGGAAAATGACAGTTGGAAAATGACAGTTATTTTTGACAGTTGGAAAATGACAGTTGGAAAATGACAGTTATTTTTGACAGGTGGAAAATGACAGTTGGAAAATGAGTTATTTTTGACAGTTGGAAAATGACAGTTGGAAAATGACAGTTGGAAAATGACAGTTATTTTTGACAGTTATTTTTGACAGTTGGAAAATGACAGTTATTTTTGACAGTTGGAAAATGACAGTTGGAAATAGACAGTTGGAAAATGACAGTTATTTTTGACAGTTGGAAAATGACAGTTGGAAAATGACAGTTATTTTTGACAGTTGGAAAATGACAGTTGGAAAATGACAGTTATTTTTGACAGTTGGAAAATGACAGTTATTTTTGACAGTTGGAAAATGACAGTTGGAAAATGACAGTTATTTTTGACAGTTGGAAAATGACAGTTGGAAAATGACAGTTATTTTTGACAGTTGGAAAATGGCAGTTATTTTTGACAGTTGGAAAATGGCAGTTATTTTTGACAGTTGGAAAATGGCAGTTGGAAAATGACAGTTATTTTTGACAGTTGGAAAATGGCAGTTATTTTTGACAGTTGGAAAATGACAGTTATTTTTGACAGTTGGAAAATGACAGTTATTTTTGACAGTTGGAAAATGACAGTTATTTTTGACAGTTGGAAAATGACAGTTGGAAAATGACAGTTAATTTTGACAGTTGGAAAATGACAGTTATTTTTGACAGTTGGAAAATGACAGTTATTTTTGACAGTTGGAAAATGACAGTTATTTTTGACAGTTGGAAAATGACAGTTATTTTTGACAGTTGGAAAATGACAGTTATTTTTGACAGTTGGAAAATGACAGTTGGAAAATGACAGTTATTTTTGACAGTTGGAAAATGACAGTTGGAAAATGACAGTTATTTTTGACAGTTGGAAAATGACAGTTGGAAAATGACAGTTATTTTTGACAGTTGGAAAATGACAGTTATTTTTGACAGTTGGAAAATGACAGTTGGAAAATGACAGTTATTTTTGACAGTTGGAAAATGACAGTTATTTTTGACAGTTGGAAAATGACAGTTATTTTTGACAGTTGGAAAATGACAATTGGAAAATGACAGTTATTTTTGACAGTTGGAAAATGACAGTTATTTTTGACAGTTGAAAAATGACAGTTGGAAAATGACAGTTGGAAAATGACAGTTATTTTTGACAGTTGGAAAATGACAGTTGGAAAATGACAGTTATTTTTGACAGTTGGAAAATGACAGTTATTTTTGACAGTTGGAAAATGACAGTTGGAAAATGACAGTTAATTTTGACAGTTGGAAAATGACAGTTATTTTTGACAGTTGGAAAATGACAGTTATTTTTGACAGTTGGAAAATGACAGTTGGAAAATGACAGTTATTTTTGACAGTTGGAAAATGACAGTTATTTTTGACAGTTGGAAAATGACAGTTATTTTTGACAGTTGGAAAATGACAGTTGGAAAATGACAGTTATTTTTGACAGTTGGAAAATGACAGTTATTTTTGACAGTTGGAAAATGACAGTTGGAAAATGACAGTTGGAAAATGACAGTTATTTTTGACAGTTGGAAAATGACAGTTATTTTTGACAGTTGGAAAATGACAGTTATTTTTGACAGTTGGAAAATGACAGTTGGAAAATGACAGTTATTTTTGACAGTTGGAAAATGACAGTTATTTTTGACAGTTGGAAAATGACAGTTATTTTTGACAGTTGGAAAATGACAGTTGGAAAATGACAGTTATTTTTGACAGTTGGAAAATGACAGTTATTTTTGACAGTTGGAAAATGACAGTTGGAAAATGACAGTTGGAAAATGACAGTTATTTTTGACAGTTGGAAAATGACAGTTGGAAAATGACAGTTGGAAAATGACAGTTATTTTTGACAGTTGGAAAATGAGTTATTTTTGACAGTTGGAAAATGACAGTTGGAAAATGACAGTTGGAAAATGACAGTTATTTTTGACAGTTAGAAAATGACAGTTATTTTTGACAGTTGGAAAATGACAGTTATTTTTGACAGTTGGAAAATGACAGTTGGAAAATGACAGTTATTTTTGACAGTTGGAAAATGACAGTTGGAAAATGACAGTTATTTTTGACAGTTGGAAAATGACAGTTATTTTTGACAGTTGGAAAATGACAGTTGGAAAATGACAGTTATTTTTGACAGTTGGAAAATGACAGTTATTTTTGACAGTTGGAAAATGACAGTTGGAAAATGACAGTTATTTTTGACAGTTGGAAAATGACAGTTATTTTTGACAGTTGGAAAATGACAGTTATTTTTGACAGTTGGAAAATGACAGTTATTTTTGACAGTTGGAAAATGACAGTTGGAAAATGACAGTTATTTTTGACAGTTGGAAAATGACAGTTGGAAAATGACAGTTATTTTTGACAGTTGGAAAATGACAGTTGGAAAATGACAGTTATTTTTGACAGTTGGAAAATGACAGTTATTTTTGACAGTTGGAAAATGACAGTTGGAAAATGACAGTTATTTTTGACAGTTGGAAAATGACAGTTATTTTTGACAGTTGGAAAATGACAGTTATTTTTGACAGTTGGAAAATGACAGTTGGAAAATGACAGTTATTTTTGACAGTTGGAAAATGACAGTTGGAAAATGACAGTTATTTTTGACAGTTGGAAAATGACAGTTGGAAAATGACAGTTATTTTTGACAGTTGGAAAATGACAGTTATTTTTGACAGTTGGAAAATGACAGTTATTTTTGACAGTTGGAAAATGACAGTTGGAAAATGACAGTTATTTTTGACAGTTGGAAAATGACAGTTATTTTTGACAGTTGGAAAATGACAGTTATTTTTGACAGTTGGAAAATGACAGTTGGAAAATGACAGTTATTTTTGACAGTTGGAAAATGACAGTTATTTTTGACAGTTGGAAAATGACAGTTATTTTTGATAGTTGGAAAATGACAGTTGGAAAATGACAGTTATTTTTGACAGTTGGAAAATGACAGTTATTTTTGACAGTTGTAAAATGACAGTTGTAAAATGACAGTTATTTTTGACAGTTGGAAAATGGCAGTTATTTTTGACAGTTGGAAAATGACAGTTGGAAAATGACAGTTATTTTTGACAGTTGGAAAATGACAGTTATTTTTGACAGTTGGAAAATGACAGTTGGAAAATGACAGTTATTTTTGACAGTTGGAAAATGACAGTTATTTTTGACAGTTGGAAAATGACAGTTATTTTTGACAGTTGGAAAATGACAGTTGGAAAATGACAGTTATTTTTGACAGTTGGAAAATGACAGTTGGAAAATGACAGTTATTTTTGACAGTTGGAAAATGACAGTTATTTTTGACAGTCCATTATTCTCTATGGGCATTCCCTTCTGTTCCATTATTCTCTATGGGAATTCCCTTCTGTTCCATTATTCTCTATGGGAATTCCCTGCTATTCCATTATTCTCTATGGGCATTCCCTTCTGGTCCATTATTCTCTATGGGCATTCCCTTCTGGTCCATTATTCTCCATGGGCATTCCCTTCTATTCCATTATTCTCTATGGGCATTCCCTTCTGGTCCATTATTCTCTATGGGCATTCCCTTCTGTTCCATTATTCTCTATAGGAATTCCCTTCTGTTCCATTATTCTCTATGGGAATTCCCTTCTATTCCATTATTCTCTATGGGCATTCCCTTCTGGTCCATTATTCTCTATGGGCATTCCCTTCTGGTCCATTATTCTCTATGGGCATTCCCTTCTGGTCCATTATTCTCTATGGGCATTCCCTTCTGGTCCATTATTCTCTATGGGCATTCCCTTCTGGTCCATTATTCCCTATGGGCATTCCCTACTGGTCCATTATTCCCTATGGGCATTCCCTTCTGGTCCATTATTCTCCATGGGCATTCCCTTCTGTTTCATTATTCCCTATGGGCATTCCCTTCTGGTCCATTATTCTCCATGGGCATTCCCTTCTGGTCCATTATTCTCTATGGGCATTCCCTTCTGTTCCATTATTCTCCATGGGCATTCCCTTCTAGTCCATTATTCTCTATGGGCATTCCCTTCTGGTCCATTATTCTCTATGGGCATTCCCTTCTGGTCCATTATTCTCCATGGGCATTCCCTTCTGTTTCATTATTCTCTATGGGCATTCCCTTCTGGTCCATTATTCTCTATGGGCATTCCCTTCTGTTCCATTATTCTCCATGGGCATTCCCTTCTAGTCCATTATTCTCTATGGGCATTCCCTTCTGGTCCATTATTCTCTATGGGCATTCCCTTCTGGTCCATTATTCTCCATGGGCATTCCCTTCTGTTTCATTATTCTCTATGGGCATTCCCTTCTGGTCCATTATTCTCCATGGGCATTCCCTTCTGTTTCATTATTCTCTATGGGCATTCCCTTCTGGTCCATTATTCTCTATGGGCATTCCCTTCTGGTCCATTATTCTCTATGGGCATTCCCTTCTGGTCCATTATTCTCTATGGGCATTCCCTGCTGGTCCATTATTCTTTATGGGCATTCCCTTCTGGTCATTATTCTCTATGGGCATTCCCTGCTGGTCCATTATTCTCTATGGGCATTGCCTTCTGGTCCATTATTCTCTATGGGCATTCCCTTCTGGTCATTATTCTCTATGGGCATTCCATTCTGCCATTCTTTTTAGTATGTCTCCATTGAGGGGGATTTACTAAAACTGGAAGAGACTCTGGGGCAGTTGTGCATAGTAACCCACCAGTATCTAACTGGCATCTATAGGACATGTCAGTGTAAATGTGCCCAAGATCTGCACAATTGATCAAAACTAGAGCAGCTGTGCATGGCAACCAATCAGCTTCTAGCTTTAGATTGTTTGAATAACCTTTAAAAATGAAAGCTAGATGCTGATTGGCTGCCATGTGCTGCTCCACCCACATTCTGGCTGCTCCAATTTTGAAACATTTTGGTTTGGGGGGGGGGGGGTTACTATAGACTTTTTTGGATAGGCAGCAAGGGGGGCAGCTTCTAACTTCAGATTGTCCAGTTAAGCTTCGAAAATGAAAGATAGAAGCTGATTGGCAGGCATGGGCTCCTGCTCCGGGTTTAGGCTTCTTTCACATAGACAGTCTGCTTACCTTTCTCTGAAATTTGATCCACTGTTTATTACTTTTCGGAGGGCGGTATAGCAGCAGCTGGGGCTCCGCTCACACCTATGCAGTTTGCTTTTTGTCCGTTTTGCAATGCTTTTCCCATTTCGTTTTGCGTTTTTGTACATGCATTTTTGATGCGTTTTTACCATTTGTTCAGCCCCCCCCTTTTTTTTTTTTTGTTAAATTTGATTTTTTTTTGCTGTGCAGAATAAAAATGCAAAACATGGCAAAAATGCACTAATGCACTACCATGCATTTCAGCAGCTTCTCCATTGAACTCTATTGTAGCATGTTAAATGGATTGTAGTACGTCTCTGCAAAAAGCACCAAAAACGAATGGGTGTGAACAGAGCCTGATAGGTGAACACTGCTGCCTACTCATTACCTTTATTTTTTTTAGTTTTATACTTAAATTGCTGAACAGTAGTTTTTTATTGCAAGACTGAATGCTCGGCTCGCAGTTGCAGTGTGGCCCCATTGACCTCAATGAGGAGATGCTGCCTGACAAAATATGCACTTTGAGAGCTTTCATTTTACAATGTTGGTGGTCCGCTCAGCTGCCTGTTTTTACTGCCCCACTGGCTGCCCATGTGTAAGAATCTGTTGTAAATTCCCTGCCTAAGAACGTGGAGGAGCAGCGCATGGCAACCAATCAGCTTCTAGCTTTCATTTTCAAAGATTAACTGAACATGCCAAGGCTAGAAGCTGAAGTGTGACTGTGCCCAGGATCTGGGGACTGGATAAAAACTGGACCAATCAGCTTCTAGATTTCATTTTCAAAGATTAACTGAACAAGCCAAGGCTAGAAGCTGCAGTGTGACTGTGCCCAGGATCTGGGGAGTGGATAAATACTGGACCAATCAGCTTCTAGATTTCATTTTCAAAGATTAACTGAACAAGCCAAGGCTAGAAGCTGCAGTGTGACTGTGCCCAGGATCTGGGGAGTGGATAAATACTGGACCAATCAGCTTCTAGATTTCATTTTCAAAGATTAACTGAACAAGCCAAGGCTAGAAGCTGAAGTGTGACTGTGCCCAGGATCTGGGGAGTGGATACAAACTGGACCAATCAGCTTCTAGCTTTCATTTTCAAAGATTAACTGAACAAGCCAAAGCTAGAAGCTGATTGGTCCAGTTTTTATCCATTCCCCAGATCCTGGGCACAGTCACACTGCCATGTCGTAGAGATGCCAGCCAGACCCTCTGATCCACAGTTGTCAGCAGTAAAATGTAGTGGTCGGAGGTCCTGGCAGATGCGGACATTGCAGCAGTACAGGGCACATAGGAGGGCTAATGTATACGAAGGAACAGTGATGTGATGAAAAGGAAGAGGGAGGGAGGATCACAGGCTGAATCATCAACAGGATGTGGCGACAGAGAAAGGCTGCACTATCAAC